>NW_027478559.1:600000-809616 GCF_051014685.1 Ptiloglossa arizonensis
CGAACGGATTGACCTAACCCAAAAATTCCTATTGCATCTGAAAACAGAAACTCGCGCGATTACAACGGTATGTGTATTTTTACTCTAGGCCGTTCTGGTTTAGCGTTTGGAGCAGCAGAATTGCGAAAAATTTTTTGCCTTCTCAACCATTTCTTAGCTTCAAAGTCCCATATCCCGCGATCGGATTGACCTAACCCAAAAATTCCTATTGCGTCTGAAAGTAGAAACTCGCCCGATTACAATGGTATGTGTATTTTTTCCCTAGGCAATTCTGGTTAAGCGTTTGGAGCAGCAGAATAGCGAAAAATTTTTTGCGTTCTCAACCATTTCTTGGCTCCAAACTCCCATATCTCGCGAACGGATTGACCCACCCCAAAAATTCCTGTTGCGTCTGAAAGTAGAAACTCGCGCGATTACAGCCGTACGTGTATTTTTTCCCTAGGCCATTCTGGTTAAGCGTTTGGAGCAGCAGAAGTACGAAAAATTTCTGGCCTTCTCAACCATTTCTTGGCTTCAAACTCCCTTATCTTGCGAACGGATTGACCTAACCCAAAAATTCCTATTGCGTCTGAAAGTAGAAACTCGCCCGATTACAATGGCATGTGTATTTTTTCCCTAGGCCATTCTGGTTAAGCGATTGGAGCAGCAGAATTGCGACAAATTTATTCTCTTCTCATCCATTTCTTAGCTTAAAACTCCCATATCTCGCGAACGGATTGACCCAACCCAAAAATTCTTGTTGCGTCTGAAAGTAGAAACTCGCCCGGTTACAACGGTATGTGTACTTTTTCCCTAGGCCATTCTGATTAAGCGTTTGGAGCAGCAGAATTGCGAAAAATTTATTCTCTTCTCAACCATTTCTTAGCTTCAAACTCCCATATCTCGCGAATGGATTGACCCAACCCAAAAATTCTTGTTGCGTCTGAAAGTAGAAACTCGCCCGGTGACAACGGTATGTGCACTTTTTCCCTAGGCCATTCTGGTTATGCGTTTGGAGCAGCAGAATTGCGAAAAATTTGTTGTCTTCTCAACCATTTCTTAGCTTCAAACTCCCATATCTCGCGAACGGATTGACCCAAC
Organism: Ptiloglossa arizonensis; assembly: GCF_051014685.1. Taxonomy (NCBI): domain Eukaryota; kingdom Metazoa; phylum Arthropoda; class Insecta; order Hymenoptera; family Colletidae; genus Ptiloglossa; species Ptiloglossa arizonensis. The sequence goes on from NW_027478559.1 coordinate 601,081, forward strand.
CCAAAAAATTTTGTTGCGTCTGAAAGTAGAAACTCGCCCGGTTACAACGGTATGTGTACTTTTTCCCTATGCCATTCTGGTTTCGCGTTTGGAGCAGCACAATTGCGAAAAATTTATTCTCTTCTCATCCATTTCTTAGCTTCATACTCCCACATCTCGCGAACGGACTGACCTAACCCAAAAATTCCTATTGCATCTGAAAGTAGAAACTCGCCCGATTACAACGGTATGTGTACTTTTTCCCTAGGCCATTCTGGTTTCGCGTTTGGAGCAGCTGAATAGCGAAAAATTGTTTGCCTTGTCAACCATTTCTTGGCTTCAAACTCCCATATCTCGCGAACGGATTGACATAACCCAAAAATTCCTGTTGCGTCTGAAAGTAGAAACTCGCCCGATTACAACGGTATGTGTACTTTTTCCCTAGGCCATCCTGATTAAGCGTTTGGAGCAGCAGAAGTGCGAAAAATTTATTCTCTTCTAAACCATTTCTTAGCTTCAAACTCCCATACCTCGCGAGCGGATTGACCTAACCCAAAAATTCCTATTGCACCTGAAAGTAGAAACTCGCCCGATTACAACGGTATGTGCATTTTTTCCCTAGGCCATCCTGATTAAGCGTTTGGAGCAGCAGAATTGCGAAAAATTTATTCTCTTCTCAACCATTTCTTAGCTTCAAACTCCCATATCTTGCGAACGGCTTGACATAACCCAAAAATTCCTATTGCATCTGGAAGTAGAAACTCGCCCGATTACAATGGTATGTGTATTTTTTCCCTAGGCAATTCTGGTTAAGCGTTTGGAGCAGCAGAATTGCAAAAAATTTTTTGGGTTCTCAACCATTTCTTGGCTTCAAACTCCCATATCTCGCGAACGGATTGACCTAACCCAAAAATTCCTATTGCGTCTGAAAGTAGAAACTCGCCCGATTACAATGGTATGTGTATTTTTTCCCTAGGCAATTCTGGTTAAGCGTTTGGAGCAGCAGAATAGCGAAAAATTTTTTGCGTTCTCAACCATTTCTTGGCTCCAAACTCCCATATCTCGCGAACGGATTGACCCACCCCAAAAATTCCTGTTGCGTCTGAAAGTAGAAACTCGCCCGATTACAACAGTACGTGTATTTTTTTCCTAGGCCATTCTGGTTAAGCGTTTGGAGCAGCAGAAGTACGAAAAATTTCTGGCCTTCTCAACCATTTCTTGGCTTCAAACTCCCTTATCTTGCGAACGGATTGACCTAACCCAAAAATTCCTATTGCGTCTGAAAGTAGAAACTCACCCGATTACAATGGCATGTGTATTTTTTCCCTAGGCCATTCTGGTTAAGCGATTGGAGCAGCAGAATTGCGAAAAATTTATTCTCTTCTCATCCATTTCTTAGCTTAAAACTCCCATATCTCGCGAACGGATTGACCCAACCCAAAAATTCGTGTTGCGTCTGAAAGTAGAAACTCGCCCGGTTACAACGGTATGTGTACTTTTTCCCTAGGCCATTCTGATTAAGCGTTTGGAGCAGCAGAATTGCGAAAAATTTATTCTCTTCTCAACCATTTCTTAGCTTCAAACTCCCATATCTCGCGAACGGATTGACCCAACCCAAAAATTCTTGTTGCGTCTGAAAGTAGAAACTCGCACGATTACAACGGTGGGTGTATTTTTTCCCTAGGCCATTCTGGTTTCGCGTTTGGAGCAGCTGAATTGCGAAAAATTTTTTGCCTTGTCAACCATTTCTTGGCTTCAAACTCCCATATCTCGCGAACGGATTGACATAACCCAAAAATTCCTGTTGCGTCTGAAAGTAGAAACTCGCACGATTAAAACGGTATGTGTACTTTTTCCCTAGGCCATTCTGGTTAAGCGTATGGAGCAGCAGAAGTGCGAAAAATTTTGTGCCTTCTCAACCATTACTTGGCTTCAAACTCCCATATATCGCGAACGGATTGACATAACCCAAAAATTCCTGTTGCGTCTGAAAGTAGCAACTCGCACGATTACAACGGTAGGTGTATTTTTTCCCTATGCCATTCTGGTTATGCGTTTGGAGCAGCAGAATTGCGAAAAATTTGTTTTCTTCTCAACCATTTCTTAGCTTCAAACTCCCATATATCGCGAACGGATTCACCTAACCCACAAATTCCTATTGCATCTGAAAGTAGAAACTCGCCCGATTAAAACGGTATGCGTATTTTTTCTCTAGGCCATTCTGATTAAGCGTTTGGAGCAGCAGAATTGCGATAAATTTATTCTCTTCTCAACCATTTCTTAGCTTCAAACTCCCATATCTCGCGAACGGATTGAACCAACCCAAAAATTCTTGTTGCGTCTGAAAGTAGAAACTCGCCCGGTTACAACGGTATGTGTACTTTTTCCCTAGGCCATTCTGGTTATGCGTTTGGAGCAGCAGAATTGCGAAAAATTTGTTGTCTTCTCAACCATTTCTTAGCTTCAAGCTCCCATATATCGCGAACGGATTGACATCACCCACAAATTCCTATTGCATCTGAAAGTAGAAACTCGCCCGATTAAAACGCTATGCGTATTTTTTCCCTAGGCCATTCTGGTTAAGTGATTGGAGCAGCAGAAGTGCGAAAAATTTGTTGTCTTGTCGACCATTTCTTAGTTTCAAACTCCCATATGTAGGGAACGGATTGACCTAACCCAAAAATTCCTATTGCATCTGAAAGTAGAAACTCGCCCGATTACAACGGTATGTGCATTTTTTCCCTAGGGCATTCTGGTTAAGCGATTGGAGCAGCAGAATTGCGAAAAATTTATTCTCTTCTCATCCACTTCTTAGCTTCATACTCCCATATCTCGCGAACGGACTGACCCAACCCAAAAATTCCTATTGCATCTGAAAGTAGAAATTCGCCCGATTACAACGGTATGTGAACTTTTGCCCTAGGCCATTCTGGTTTCGCGTTTGGAGCAGCTGAATTGCGAAAAATTTTTTGCCTTGTCAACCATTTCTTGGCTTCAAACTCCCATATCTCGCGAACGGATTGACATAACCCAAAAATTCCTGTTGCGTCTGAAAGTAGATACTCGCACGATTAAAACGGTATGCGTATTTTTTCCCTAGGCCATTCTGGTTAAGCGATTGGAGCAGCAGAAGTGCGAAAAATTTGTTGTCTTGTCGACCATTTCTTAGCTTCAAACTCCCATATCTTGCGAACGGCTTGACATAACGCAAAAATTCCTATTGCATCTGGAAGTAGAAACTCGCCCGATTACAATGGTATGTGTATTTTTTCCCTAGGCAATTCTGGTTAAGCGTTTGGAGCAGCAGAATTGCAAAAAATTTTTTGCGTCCTCAACCATTTCTTGGCTTCAAACTCCCATATCTCGCGAACGGATTGACCTAACCCAAAAATTCCTATTGCGTCTGAAAGTAGAATCTCGCCCGATTACAACGGTATGTGCATTTTTCCCTAGGCCATTCTGGTTAAGCGTTTGGAGCAGCAGAATTGCGAAAAATTTGTTGTCTTGTCGACCATTTCTTAGCTTCAAACTCCCATATCCCGCGAACGGATTGACCTAACCCAAAAATTCCTATTGCATCTGAAAGAAGAAACTCGCGCGATTACAACGGTATGTGTATTTTTACTCTAGGCCGTTCTGGTTAAGCGTTTGGAGCAGCAGAATTGCGAAAATTTTTTTGCCTTCTCAACCATTTCTTAGCTTCAAAGTCCCATATCCCGCGATCGGATTGACCTAACCCAAAAATTCCTATTGCGTCTGAAAGTAGAAACTCGCCCGAATACAATGGTATGTGTATTTTTTCCCTAGGCAATTCTGGTTAAGCGTTTGGAGCAGCAGAATAGCGAAAAATTTTTTGCGTTCTCAACCATTTCTTGGCTCCAAACTCCCATATCTCGCGAACGGATTGACCCACCCCAAAAATTCCTGTTGCGTCTGAAAGTAGAAACTCGCCCGATTACAACAGTACGTGTATTTTTTCCCTAGGCCATTCTGGTTAAGCGTTTGGAGCAGCAGAAGTACGAAAAATTTCTGGCCTTCTCAACCATTTCTTGGCTTCAAACTCCCTTATCTTGCGAACGGATTGACCTAACCCAAAAATTCCTATTGCGTCTGAAAGTAGAAACTCGCCCGATTACAATGGCATGTGTAGTTTTTCCCTAGGCCATTCTGGTTAAGCGATTGGAGCAGCAGAATTGCGAAAAATTTATTCTCTTCTCATCCATTTCTTAGCTTCAAACTCCCATATCTCGCGAACGGATTGACCCAACCCAAAAATTCTTGTTGCGTCTGAAAGTAGAAACTCGCCCGGTGACAAAGGTATGTGCACTTTTTCCCTAGGCCATTCTGGTTATGCGTTTGGAGCAGCAGAATTGCGAAAAATTTATTGTCTTCTCAACCATTTCTTAGCTTCAAACTCCCATATATCGCGAACGGATTGACAGAACCCAAAAATTCCTGTTGCGTCTGAAAGTAGCAACTCGCACGATTACAACGGTGGGTGTATTTTTTCCCTATGCCATTCTGGTTATGCGTTTGGAGCAGCAGAATTGCGAAAAATTTGTTGTCTTCTCAACCATTTCTTAGCTTCAAACTCCCATATATCGCGAACGGATTGACCTAACCCACAAATTCCTATTGCATCTCAAAGTAGAAACTCGGCCGATTAAAACGGTATGCGTATTTTTTCCCTAGGCCATTCTGGTTAAGTGATTGGAGCAGCAGAAGTGCGAAAAATTTGTTGTCTTGTCGACCATTTCTTAGTTTCAAACTCCCATATCTCGCGAACGGATTGACCTAACCCAAAAATTCCTATTGCATCTGAAAGTAGAAACTCGCCCGATTACAACGGTATGTGCATTTTTTCTCTAGGCCATTCTGATTAAGCGTTTGGAGCAGCAGAATTGCGAAAAATTTATTCTCTTCTCAACCATTTCTTAGCTTCAAACTCCCATATCTCGCGAACGGATTGACCCAACCCAAAAAATTTTGTTGCGTCTGAAAGTAGAAACTCGCCCGGTTACAACGGTATGTGTACTTTTTCCCTAGGCCATTCTGGTTTCGCGTTTGGAGCAGCACAATTGCGAAAAATTTATTCTCTTCTCATCCATTTCTTAGTTTCAAACTCCCATATCTCGCGAACGGATTGACCTAACCCAAAAATTCCTATTGCATCTGAAAGTAGAAACTCGCCCGATTACAACGGTATGTGCATTTTTTCTCTAGGCCATTCTGATTAAGCGTTTGGAGCAGCAGAATTGCGAAAAATTTATTCTCTTCTCAACCATTTCTTAGCTTCAAACTCCCATATCTCGCGAACGGATTGACCCAACCCAAAAAATTTTGTTGCGTCTGAAAGTAGAAACTCGCCCGGTTACAACGGTATGTGTACTTTTTCCCTAGGCCATTCTGGTTTCGCGTTTGGAGCAGCACAATTGCGAAAAATTTATTCTCTTCTCATCCATTTCTTAGTTTCAAACTCCCATATCTCGCGAACGGATTGACCTAACCCAAAAATTCCTATTGCATCTGAAAGTAGAAACTCGCCCGATTACAACGGTATGTGTACTTTTTCCCTAGGCCATTCTGGTTAAGCGTTTGGAGCAGCAGAAGTGCGAAAAATTTGGTGCCTTCTCAACCATTACTTGGCTTCAAACTCCCATATCTCGCGAACGGATTGACCTAACCCAAAAATTCCTATTGCATCTGAAAGTAGAAACTCGCCCGATTACAACGGTATGTGTATTTTTTCCCTAGGCAATTCTGGTTAAGCGTTTGGAGCAGCAGAATAGCGAAAAATTTTTTGCGTTCTCAACCATTTCTTGGCCCCAAACTCCCATATCTCGCGAACGGATTGACCCACCCCAAAAATTCCTGTTGCGTCTGAAAGTAGAAACTCGCCCGATTACAACAGTACGTGTATTTTTTCCCTAGGCCATTCTGGTTAAGCGTTTGGAGCAGCAGAAGTACGAAAAATTTCTGGCCTTCTCAACCATTTCTTGGCTTCAAACTCCCTTATCTTGCGAACGGATTGACCTAACCCAAAAATTCCTGTTGCGTCTGAAAGTAGAAACTCGCCCGATTACAATGGCATGTGTAGTTTCTCCCTAGGCCATTCTGGTTAAGGGATTGGAGCAGCAGAATTGCGAAAAATTTATTCTCTTCTCATCCATTTCTTAGCTTCAAACTCCCATATCTCGCGAACGGATTGACGCAACCCAAAAATTCTTGTTGCGTCTGAAAGTAGAAACTCGCCCGGTGACAACGGTATGTGCACTTTTTCTCTAGGCCATTCTGGTTATGCGTTTGGAGCAGCAGAATTGCGAAAAATTTGTTGTCTTCTCAACCATTTCTTAGCTTCAAACTCCCATATATCGCGAACGGATTGACAGAACCCAAAAATTCCTGTTGCGTCTGAAAGTAGCAACTCGCACGATTACAACGGTGGTTGTATTTTTTCCCTATACCATTCTGGTTATGCGTTTGGAGCAGCAGAATTGCGAAAAATTTGTTGTCTTCTCAACCATTTCTTAGCTTCAAACTCCCATATATCGCGAACGGATTGACAGAACCCAAAAATTCCTGCTGCGTCTGAAAGTAGCAACTCGCACGATTACAACGGTGGGTGTATTTTTTCCCTATGCCATTCTGGTTATGCGTTTGGAGCAGCAGAATTACGAAAAATTTGTTGTCTTCTCAACCATTTCTTAGCTTCAAACTCCCATATATCGCGAACGGATTGACCTAACCCACAAATTCCTATTGCATCTGAAAGTAGAAACTCGGCCGATTAAAACGGTATGTGCATTTTTTCTCTAGGCCATTCTGATTAAGCGTTTGGAGCAGCAGAATTGCGAAAAATTTATTCTCTTCTCAACCATTTCTTAGCTTCAAACTCCCATATCTCGCGAACGGATTGACCCAACCCAAAAAATTTTGTTGCGTCTGAAAGTAGAAACTCGCCCGGTTACAACGGTATGTGTACTTTTTCCCTAGGCCATTCTGGTTTCGCGTTTGGAGCAGCACAATTGCGAAAAATTTATTCTCTTCTCATCCATTTCTTAGTTTCAAACTCCCATATCTCGCGAACGGATTGACCTAACCCAAAAATTCCTATTGCACCTGAAAGTAGAAACTCGCCCGATTACAACGGTATGTGCATTTTTTCCCTAGGCCATCCTGATTAAGCGTTTGGAGCAGCAGAATTGCGAAAAATTTATTCTCTTCTCAACCATTTCTTAGCTTCAAACTCCCATATCTTGCGAACGGCTTGACATAACCCAAAAATTCCTATTGCATCTGGAAGTAGAAACTCGCCCGATTACAATGGTATGTGTATTTTTTCCCTAGGCAATTCTGGTTAAGCGTTTGGAGCAGCAGAATTGCAAAAAATTTTTTGCGTTCTCAACCATTTCTTGGCTTCAAACTCCCATATCTCGCGAACGGATTGACCTATCCCAAAAATTCCTATTGCATCTGAAAGTAGAATCTCGCCCGATTACAACGGTATGTGCATTTTTCCCTAGGCCATTCTGGTTAAGCGTTTGGAGCAGCAGAATTGCGAAAAATTTGTTGTCTTGTCGACCATTTCTTAGCTTCAAACTCCCATATCCCGCGAACGGATTGACCTAACCCAAAAATTCCTATTGCATCTGAAAGTAGAAACTCGCCCGGTTACAACGGTATGTGTACTTTTTCCCTAGGCCATTCTGATTAAGCGTTTGGAGCAGCAGAATTGCGAAAAATTTATTCTCTTCTCAACCATTTCTTAGCTTCAAACTCCCATATCTCGCGAACGGATTGACCCAACCCAAAAATTCTTGTTGCGTCTGAAAGCAGAAACTCGCCCGGTGACAACGGTATGTGCACTTTTTCCCTAGGCCATTCTGGTTATGCGTTTGGAGCAGCAGAATTGCGAAAAATTTGTTGTATTCTCAACCATTTCTTAGCTTCAAACTCCCATATCTCGCGAACGGATTAACCCAACCAAAAAAATTTTGTTGCGTCTGAAAGTAGAAACTCGCCCGGTTACAACGGTATGTGTACTTTTTCCCTAGGCCATTCTGGTTTCGCGTTTGTAGCAGCACAATTGCGAGAAATTTATTCTCTTCTCATCCATTTCTTAGTTTCAAACTCCCATATCTCGCGAACGGATTGACCTAACCCAAAAATTCCTATTGCATCTGAAAGTAGAAACTCGCGCGATTACAACGGTATGGGTACTTTTTCCCTAGGCCATTCTGGTTTCGCGTTTGGAGCAGCACAATTGCGAAAAATTTATTCTCTTCTCATCCATTTCTTAGTTTCAAACTCCCATATCTCGCGAACGGATTGACCTAACCCAAAAATTCCTATTGCATCTGAAAGTAGAAACGCGCCCGATTACAACGGTATGTGTACTTTTTCCCTAGGCCATTCTGGTTAAGCGTTTGGAGCAGCAGAAGTGCGAAAAATTTTGTGCCTTCTCAACCATTACTTGGCTTCAAACTCCCATATCTCGCGAACGGATTGACCTAACCCAAAAATTCCTGATGCGTCTGAAAGTAGAAACTCGCCCGATTACAACGGTATGTGTACTTTTTCCCTAGGCCGTTCTGGTTTCGCGTTTGGAGCAGCTGAATTGCGAAAAATTTTTTGCCTTCTCAACCATTTCTTGGCTTCAAACTCCCTTATCTTGCGAACGGATTGACCTAACCCAAAAATTCCTATTGCGTCTGAAAGTAGAATCTCGCCCGATTACAACAGTACGTGTATTTTTTCCCTAGGCCATTCTGGTTAAGCGTTTGGAGCAGCAGAAGTACGAAAAATTTCTGGCCTTCTCAACCATTTCTTGGCTTCAAACTCCCTTATCTTGCGAACGGAGTGACCTAACCCAAAAATTCCTATTGCGTCTGAAAGTAGAAACTCGCCCGATTACAATGGCATGTGTATTTTTTCCCTAGGCCATTCTGGTTAAGCGATTGGAGCAGCAGAATTGCGAAAAATTTATTCTCTTCTCATCCATTTCTTAGCTTCAAACTCCCATATCTCGCGAACGGATTGACCCAACCCAAAAATTCTTGTTGCGTCTGAAAGTAGAAACTCGCCCGGTGACAACGGTTTGTGCACTTTTTCCCTAGGCCATTCTGGTTATGCGTTTGGAGCAGCAGAATTGCGAAAAATTTGTTGTCTTCTCAACCATTTCTTAGCTTCAAACTCCCATATATCGCGAACGGATTGACAGAACCCAAAAATTCCTGCTGCGTCTGAAAGTAGCAACTCGCACGATTACAACGGTGGGTGTATTTTTTCCCTATGCCATTCTGGTTATGCGTTTGGAGCAGCAGAATTACGAAAAATTTGTTGTCTTCTCAACCATTTCTTAGCTTCAAACTCCCATATATCGCGAACGGATTGACCTAACCCACAAATTCCTATTGCATCTGAAAGTAGAAACTCGGCCGATTAAAACGGTATGTGCATTTTTTCTCTAGGCCATTCTGATTAAGCGTTTGGAGCAGCAGAATTGCGAAAAATTTATTCTCTTCTCAACCATTTCTTAGCTTCAAACTCCCATATCTCGCGAACGGATTGACCCAACCCAAAAAATTTTGTTGCGTCTGAAAGTAGAAACTCGCCCGGTTACAACGGTATGTGTATTTTTTCCCTAGGCAATTCTGGTTAAGCGTTTGGAGCAGCAGAATTGCAAAAAATTTTTTGCGTTCTCAACCATTTCTTGGCTTCAAACTCCCATATCTCGCGAACGGATTGACCTGTCCCAAAAATTCCTATTGCATCTGAAAGTAGAATCTCGCCCGATTACAACGGTATGTGCATTTTTCCCTAGGCCATTCTGGTTAAGCGTTTGGAGCAGCAGAATTGCGAAAAATTTGTTGTCTTGTCGACCATTTCTTAGCTTCAAACTCCCATATCCCGCGAACGGATTGACCTAACCCAAAAATTCCTATTGCATCTGAAAGTAGAAACTCGCCCGGTTACAACGGTATGTGTACTTTTTCCCTAGGCCATTCTGATTAAGCGTTTGGAGCAGCAGAATTGCGAAAAATTTATTCTCTTCTCAACCATTTCTTAGCTTCAAACTCCCATATCTCGCGAACGGATTGACCCAACCCAAAAATTCTTGTTGCGTCTGAAAGCAGAAACTCGCCCGGTGACAACGGTATGTGCACTTTTTCCCTAGGCCATTCTGGTTATGCGTTTGGAGCAGCAGAATTGCGAAAAATTTGTTGTCTTCTCAACCATTTCTTAGCTTCAAACTCCCATATCTCGCGAACGGATTAACCCAACCAAAAAAATTTTGTTGCGTCTGAAAGTAGAAACTCGCCCGGTTACAACGGTATGTGTACTTTTTCCCTAGGCCATTCTGGTTTCGCGTTTGGAGCAGCACAATTGCGATAAATTTATTCTCTTCTCATCCATTTCTTAGTTTCAAACTCCCATATCTCGCGAACGGATTGACCTAACCCAAAAATTCCTATTGCATCTGAAAGTAGAAACTCGCGCGATTACAACGGTATGGGTACTTTTTCCCTAGGCCATTCTGGTTTCGCGTTTGGAGCAGCACAATTGCGAAAAATTTATTCTCTTCTCATCCATTTCTTAGTTTCAAACTCCCATATCTCGCGAACGGATTGACCTAACCCAAAAATTCCTATTGCATCTGAAAGTAGAAACGCGCCCGATTACAACGGTATGTGTACTTTTTCCCTAGGCCATTCTGGTTAAGCGTTTGGAGCAGCAGAAGTGCGAAAAATTTTGTGCCTTCTCAACCATTACTTGGCTTCAAACTCCCATATCTCGCGAACGGATTGACCTAACCCAAAAATTCCTGTTGCGTCTGAAAGTAGAAACTCGCCCGATTACAACGGTATGTGTACTTTTTCCCTAGGCCGTTCTGGTTTCGCGTTTGGAGCAGCTGAATTGCGAAAAATTTTTTGCCTTCTCAACCATTTCTTGGCTTCAAACTCCCTTATCTTGCGAACGGATTGACCTAACCCAAAAATTCCTATTGCGTCTGAAAGTAGAATCTCGCCCGATTACAACAGTACGTGTATTTTTTCCCTAGGCCATTCTGGTTAAGCGTTTGGAGCAGCAGAAGTACGAAAAATTTCTGGCCTTCTCAACCATTTCTTGGCTTCAAACTCCCTTATCTTGCGAACGGATTGACCTAACCCAAAAATTCCTATTGCGTCTGAAAGTAGAAACTCGCCCGATTACAATGGCATGTGTATTTTTTCCCTAGGCCATTCTGGTTAAGCGATTGGAGCAGCAGAATTGCGAAAAATTTATTCTCTTCTCATCCATTTCTTAGCTTCAAACTCCCATATCTCGCGAACGGATTGACCCAACCCAAAAATTCTTGTTGCGTCTGAAAGTAGAAACTCGCCCGGTGACAACGGTTTGTGCACTTTTTCCCTAGGCCATTCTGGTTATGCGTTTGGAGCAGCAGAATTGCGAAAAATTTGTTGTCTTCTCAACCATTTCTTAGCTTCAAACTCCCATATATCGCGAACGGATTGACAGAACCCAAAAATTCCTGCTGCGTCTGAAAGTAGCAACTCGCACGATTACAACGGTGGGTGTATTTTTTCCCTATGCCATTCTGGTTATGCGTTTGGAGCAGCAGAATTACGAAAAATTTGTTGTCTTCTCAACCATTTCTTAGCTTCAAACTCCCATATATCGCGAACGGATTGACCTAACCCACAAATTCCTATTGCATCTGAAAGTAGAAACTCGGCCGATTAAAACGGTATGTGCATTTTTTCTCTAGGCCATTCTGATTAAGCGTTTGGAGCAGCAGAATTGCGAAAAATTTATTCTCTTCTCAACCATTTCTTAGCTTCAAACTCCCATATCTCGCGAACGGATTGACCCAACCCAAAAAATTTTGTTGCGTCTGAAAGTAGAAACTCGCCCGGTTACAACGGTATGTGTACTTTTTCCCTAGGCCATTCTGGTTTCGCGTTTGGAGCAGCACAATTGCGAAAAATTTATTCTCTTCTCATCCATTTCTTAGTTTCAAACTCCCATATCTCGCGAACGGATTGACCTAACCCAAAAATTCCTATTGCACCTGAAAGTAGAAACTCGCCCGATTACAACGGTATGTGCATTTTTTCCCTAGGCCATCCTGATTAAGCGTTTGGAGCAGCAGAATTGCGAAAAATTTATTCTCTTCTCAACCATTTCTTAGCTTCAAACTCCCATATCTTGCGAACGGCTTGACATAACCCAAAAATTCCTATTGCATCTGGAAGTAGAAACTCGCCCGAATACAATGGTATGTGTATTTTTTCCCTAGGCAACTCTGGTTAAGCGTTTGGAGCAGCAGAATTGCAAAAAATTTTTTGCGTTCTCAACCATTTCTTGGCTTCAAACTCCCATATCTCGCGAACGGATTGACCTATCCCAAAAATTCCTATTGCATCTGGAAGTAGAAACTCGCCCGATTACAATGGTATGTGTATTTTTTCCCTAGGCAACTCTGGTTAAGCGTTTGGAGCAGCAGAAGTGCGAAAAATTTTGTGCCTTCTCAACCATTACTTGGCTTCAAACTCCCATATCTCGCGAACGGATTGACCCAACCCAAAAATTCTTGTTGCGTCTGAAAGCAGAAACTCGCCCGGTGACAACGGTATGTGCACTTTTTCCCTAGGCCATTCTGGTTATGCGTTTGGAGCAGCAGAATTGCGAAAAATTTGTTGTCTTCTCAACCATTTCTTAGCTTCAAACTCCCATATCTCGCGAACGGATTAACCCAACCAAAAAAATTTTGTTGCGTCTGAAAGTAGAAACTCGCCCGGTTACAACGGTATGTGTACTTTTTCCCTAGGCCATTCTGGTTTCGCGTTTGGAGCAGCACAATTGCGAGAAATTTATTCTCTTCTCATCCATTTCTTAGTTTCAAACTCCCATATCTCGCGAACGGATTGACCTAACCCAAAAATTCCTATTGCATCTGAAAGTAGAAACTCGCGCGATTACAACGGTATGGGTACTTTTTCCCTAGGCCTTTCTGGTTTCGCGTTTGGAGCAGCACAATTGCGAAAAATTTATTCTCTTCTCATCCATTTCTTAGTTTCAAACTCCCATATCTCGCGAACGGATTGACCTAACCCAAAAATTCCTATTGCATCTGAAAGTAGAATCTCGCCCGATTACAACAGTACGTGTATTTTTTCCCTAGGCCATTCTGGTTAAGCGTTTGGAGCAGCAGAAGTACGAAAAATTTCTGGCCTTCTCAACCATTTCTTGGCTTCAAACTCCCTTATCTTGCGAACGGATTGACCTAACCCAAAAATTCCTATTGCGTCTGAAAGTAGAATCTCGCCCGATTACAACAGTACGTGTATTTTTTCCCTAGGCCATTCTGGTTAAGCGTTTGGAGCAGCAGAAGTACGAAAAATTTCTGGCCTTCTCAACCATTTCTTGGCTTCAAACTCCCTTATCTTGCGAACGGATTGACCTAACCCAAAAATTCCTATTGCGTCTGAAAGTAGAAACTCGCCCGATTACAATGGCATGTGTAGTTTTTCCCTAGGCCATTCTGGTTAAGGGATTGGAGCAGCAGAATTGCGAAAAATTTATTCTCTTCTCATCCATTTCTTAGCTTCAAACTCCCATATCTCGCGAACGGATTGACGCAACCCAAAAATTCTTGTTGCGTCTGAAAGTAGAAACTCGCCCGGTGACAACGGTATGTGCACTTTTTCTCTAGGCCATTCTGGTTATGCGTTTGGAGCAGCAGAATTGCGAAAAATTTGTTGTCTTCTCAACCATTTCTTAGCTTCAAACTCCCATATATCGCGAACGGATTGACAGAACCCAAAAATTCCTGTTGCGTCTGAAAGTAGCAACTCGCACGATTACAACGGTGGTTGTATTTTTTCCCTATACCATTCTGGTTATGCGTTTGGAGCAGCAGAATTGCGAAAAATTTGTTGTCTTCTCAACCATTTCTTAGCTTCAAACTCCCATATATCGCGAACGGATTGACCTAACCCACAAATTCTTATTGCATCTGAAAGTAGAAACTCGGCCGATTAAAACGGTATGCGTATTTTTTCCCTAGGCCATTCTGGTTAAGTGATTGGAGCAGCAGAAGTGCGAAAAATTTGTTGTCTTGTCGACCATTTCTTAGTTTCAAACTCCCATATCTCGCGAACGGATTGACCTAACCCAAAAATTCCTATTGCATCTGAAAGTAGAAACTCGCCCGATTACAACGGTATGTGCATTTTTTCTCTAGGCCATTCTGATTAAGCGTTTGGAGCAGCAGAATTGCGAAAAATTTATTCTCTTCTCAACCATTTCTTAGCTTCAAACTCCCACATCTCGCGAACGGATTGACCCAACCCAAAAAATTTTGTTGCGTCTGGAAGTAGAAACTCGCCCGGTTACAACGGTATGTGTACTTTTTCCCTAGGCCATTCTGGTTTCGCGTTTGGAGCAGCACAATTGCGAAAAATTTATTCTCTTCTCATCCATTTCTTAGTTTCAAACTCCCATATCTTGCGAACGGCTTGACATAACCCAAAAATTCCTATTGCATCTGGAAGTAGAAACTCGCCCGAATACAATGGTATGTGTATTTTTTCCCTAGGCAACTCTGGTTAAGCGTTTGGAGCAGCAGAATTGCAAAAAATTTTTTGCGTTCTCAACCATTTCTTGGCTTCAAACTCCCATATCTCGCGAACGGATTGACCTATCCCAAAAATTCCTATTGCATCTGGAAGTAGAAACTCGCCCGATTACAATGGTATGTGTATTTTTTCCCTAGGCAACTCTGGTTAAGCGTTTGGAGCAGCAGAAGTGCGAAAAATTTTGTGCCTTCTCAACCATTACTTGGCTTCAAACTCCCATATCTCGCGAACGGATTGACCCAACCCAAAAATTCTTGTTGCGTCTGAAAGCAGAAACTCGCCCGGTGACAACGGTATGTGCACTTTTTCCCTAGGCCATTCTGGTTATGCGTTTGGAGCAGCAGAATTGCGAAAAATTTGTTGTCTTCTCAACCATTTCTTAGCTTCAAACTCCCATATCTCGCGAACGGATTAACCCAACCAAAAAAATTTTGTTGCGTCTGAAAGTAGAAACTCGCCCGGTTACAACGGTATGTGTACTTTTTCCCTAGGCCATTCTGGTTTCGCGTTTGGAGCAGCACAATTGCGAGAAATTTATTCTCTTCTCATCCATTTCTTAGTTTCAAACTCCCATATCTCGCGAACGGATTGACCTAACCCAAAAATTCCTATTGCATCTGAAAGTAGAAACTCGCGCGATTACAACGGTATGGGTACTTTTTCCCTAGGCCATTCTGGTTTCGCGTTTGGAGCAGCACAATTGCGAAAAATTTATTCTCTTCTCATCCATTTCTTAGTTTCAAACTCCCATATCTCGCGAACGGATTGACCTAACCCAAAAATTCCTATTGCATCTGAAAGTAGAATCTCGCCCGATTACAACAGTACGTGTATTTTTTCCCTAGGCCATTCTGGTTAAGCGTTTGGAGCAGCAGAAGTACGAAAAATTTCTGGCCTTCTCAACCATTTCTTGGCTTCAAACTCCCTTATCTTGCGAACGGATTGACCTAACCCAAAAATTCCTATTGCGTCTGAAAGTAGAATCTCGCCCGATTACAACAGTACGTGTATTTTTTCCCTAGGCCATTCTGGTTAAGCGTTTGGAGCAGCAGAAGTACGAAAAATTTCTGGCCTTCTCAACCATTTCTTGGCTTCAAACTCCCTTATCTTGCGAACGGATTGACCTAACCCAAAAATTCCTATTGCGTCTGAAAGTAGAAACTCGCCCGATTACAATGGCATGTGTAGTTTTTCCCTAGGCCATTCTGGTTAAGGGATTGGAGCAGCAGAATTGCGAAAAATTTATTCTCTTCTCATCCATTTCTTAGCTTCAAACTCCCATATCTCGCGAACGGATTGACGCAACCCAAAAATTCTTGTTGCGTCTGAAAGTAGAAACTCGCCCGGTGACAACGGTATGTGCACTTTTTCTCTAGGCCATTCTGGTTATGCGTTTGGAGCAGCAGAATTGCGAAAAATTTGTTGTCTTCTCAACCATTTCTTAGCTTCAAACTCCCATATATCGCGAACGGATTGACAGAACCCAAAAATTCCTGTTGCGTCTGAAAGTAGCAACTCGCACGATTACAACGGTGGTTGTATTTTTTCCCTATACCATTCTGGTTATGCGTTTGGAGCAGCAGAATTGCGAAAAATTTGTTGTCTTCTCAACCATTTCTTAGCTTCAAACTCCCATATATCGCGAACGGATTGACCTAACCCACAAATTCTTATTGCATCTGAAAGTAGAAACTCGGCCGATTAAAACGGTATGCGTATTTTTTCCCTAGGCCATTCTGGTTAAGTGATTGGAGCAGCAGAAGTGCGAAAAATTTGTTGTCTTGTCGACCATTTCTTAGTTTCAAACTCCCATATCTCGCGAACGGATTGACATAACCCAAAAATTCCTATTGCATCTGAAAGTAGAAACTCGCCCGATTACAACGGTATGTGCATTTTTTCTCTAGGCCATTCTGATTAAGCGTTTGGAGCAGCAGAATTGCGAAAAATTTATTCTCTTCTCAACCATTTCTTAGCTTCAAACTCCCACATCTCGCGAACGGATTGACCCAACCCAAAAAATTTTGTTGCGTCTGGAAGTAGAAACTCGCCCGGTTACAACGGTATGTGTACTTTTTCCCTAGGCCATTCTGGTTTCGCGTTTGGAGCAGCACAATTGCGAAAAATTTATTCTCTTCTCATCCATTTCTTAGTTTCAAACTCCCATATCTCGCGAACGGATTGACCTAACCCAAAAATTCCTATTGCATCTGAAAGTAGAAACGCGCCCGATTACAACGGTATGTGTACTTTTTCCCTAGGCCATTCTGGTTAAGCGTTTGGAGCAGCAGAAGTGCGAAAAATTTTGTGCCTTCTCAACCATTACTTGGCTTCAAACTCCCATATCTCGCGAACGGATTGACCTAACCCAAAAATTCCTGTTGCGTCTGAAAGTAGAAACTCGCCCGATTACAATGGCATGTGTAGTTTCTCCCTAGGCCATTCTGGTTAAGGGATTGGAGCAGCAGAATTGCGAAAAATTTATTCTCTTCTCATCCATTTCTTAGCTTCAAACTCCCATATCTCGCGAACGGATTGACGCAACCCAAAAATTCTTGTTGCGTCTGAAAGTAGAAACTCGCCCGGTGACAACGGTATGTGCACTTTTTCTCTAGGCCATTCTGGTTATGCGTTTGGAGCAGCAGAATTGCGAAAAATTTGTTGTCTTCTCAACCATTTCTTAGCTTCAAACTCCCATATATCGCGAACGGATTGACAGAACCCAAAAATTCCTGTTGCGTCTGAAAGTAGCAACTCGCACGATTACAACGGTGGTTGTATTTTTTCCCTATACCATTCTGGTTATGCGTTTGGAGCAGCAGAATTGCGAAAAATTTGTTGTCTTCTCAACCATTTCTTAGCTTCAAACTCCCATATATCGCGAACGGATTGACAGAACCCAAAAATTCCTGCTGCGTCTGAAAGTAGCAACTCGCACGATTACAACGGTGGGTGTATTTTTTCCCTATGCCATTCTGGTTATGCGTTTGGAGCAGCAGAATTACGAAAAATTTGTTGTCTTCTCAACCATTTCTTAGCTTCAAACTCCCATATATCGCGAACGGATTGACCTAACCCACAAATTCCTATTGCATCTGAAAGTAGAAACTCGGCCGATTAAAACGGTATGTGCATTTTTTCTCTAGGCCATTCTGATTAAGCGTTTGGAGCAGCAGAATTGCGAAAAATTTATTCTCTTCTCAACCATTTCTTAGCTTCAAACTCCCATATCTCGCGAACGGATTGACCCAACCCAAAAAATTTTGTTGCGTCTGAAAGTAGAAACTCGCCCGGTTACAACGGTATGTGTACTTTTTCCCTAGGCCATTCTGGTTTCGCGTTTGGAGCAGCACAATTGCGAAAAATTTATTCTCTTCTCATCCATTTCTTAGTTTCAAACTCCCATATCTCGCGAACGGATTGACCTAACCCAAAAATTCCTATTGCACCTGAAAGTAGAAACTCGCCCGATTACAACGGTATGTGCATTTTTTCCCTAGGCCATCCTGATTAAGCGTTTGGAGCAGCAGAATTGCGAAAAATTTATTCTCTTCTCAACCATTTCTTAGCTTCAAACTCCCATATCTTGCGAACGGCTTGACATAACCCAAAAATTCCTATTGCATCTGGAAGTAGAAACTCGCCCGATTACAATGGTATGTGTATTTTTTCCCTAGGCAATTCTGGTTAAGCGTTTGGAGCAGCAGAATTGCAAAAAATTTTTTGCGTTCTCAACCATTTCTTGGCTTCAAACTCCCATATCTCGCGAACGGATTGACCTATCCCAAAAATTCCTATTGCATCTGAAAGTAGAATCTCGCCCGATTACAACGGTATGTGCATTTTTCCCTAGGCCATTCTGGTTAAGCGTTTGGAGCAGCAGAATTGCGAAAAATTTGTTGTCTTGTCGACCATTTCTTAGCTTCAAACTCCCATATCCCGCGAACGGATTGACCTAACCCAAAAATTCCTATTGCATCTGAAAGTAGAAACTCGCCCGGTTACAACGGTATGTGTACTTTTTCCCTAGGCCATTCTGATTAAGCGTTTGGAGCAGCAGAATTGCGAAAAATTTATTCTCTTCTCAACCATTTCTTAGCTTCAAACACCCATATCTCGCGAACGGATTGACCCAACCCAAAAATTCTTGTTGCGTCTGAAAGCAGAAACTCGCCCGGTGACAACGGTATGTGCACTTTTTCCCTAGGCCATTCTGGTTATGCGTTTGGAGCAGCAGAATTGCGAAAAATTTGTTGTATTCTCAACCATTTCTTAGCTTCAAACTCCCATATCTCGCGAACGGATTAACCCAACCAAAAAAATTTTGTTGCGTCTGAAAGTAGAAACTCGCCCGGTTACAACGGTATGTGTACTTTTTCCCTAGGCCATTCTGGTTTCGCGTTTGTAGCAGCACAATTGCGAGAAATTTATTCTCTTCTCATCCATTTCTTAGTTTCAAACTCCCATATCTCGCGAACGGATTGACCTAACCCAAAAATTCCTATTGCATCTGAAAGTAGAAACTCGCGCGATTACAACGGTATGGGTACTTTTTCCCTAGGCCATTCTGGTTTCGCGTTTGGAGCAGCACAATTGCGAAAAATTTATTCTCTTCTCATCCATTTCTTAGTTTCAAACTCCCATATCTCGCGAACGGATTGACCTAACCCAAAAATTCCTGTTGCGTCTGAAAGTAGAAACTCGCCCGATTACAACGGTATGTGTACTTTTTCCCTAGGCCGTTCTGGTTTCGCGTTTGGAGCAGCTGAATTGCGAAAAAATTTTTGTCTTGTCAACCATTTCTTGGCTTCAAACTCCCATATCTCGCGAACGGATTGACATAACCCAAAAATTCCTATTGCACCTGAAAGTAGAAACTCGCCCGATTACAACGGTGTGTGCATTTTTTCCCTAGGCCATCCTGATTAAGCGTTTGGAGCAGCAGAATTGCGAAAAATTTATTCTCTTCTCAACCATTTCTTAGCTTCAAACTCCCATATCTCGCGAGCGGATTGACCTAACCCAAAAATTCCTATAGCACCTGAAAGTAGAAACTCGCCCGATTACAACGGTATGTGCATTTTTTCCCTAGGCCATCCTGATTAAGCGTTTGGAGCAGCAGAATTGCGAAAAATTTATTCTCTTCTCAACCATTTCTTAGCTTCAAACTCCCATATCTTGCGAACGGCTTGACATAACCCAAAAATTCCTATTGCATCTGGAAGTAGAAACTCGCCCGATTACAATGGTATGTGTATTTTTTCCCTAGGCAATTCTGGTTAAGCGTTTGGAGCAGCAGAATTGCAAAAAATTTTTTGCGTTCTCAACCATTTCTAGGCTTCAAACTCCCATATCTCGCGAACGGATTGACCTAACCCAAAAATTCCTATTGCATCTGAAAGTAGAATCTCGCCCGATTACAACGGTATGTGCATTTTTCCCTAGGCCATTCTGGTTAAGCGTTTGGAGCAGCAGAATTGCGAAAAATTTGTTGTCTTGTCGACCATTTCTTAGCTTCAAACTCCCATATCCCGCGAACGGATTGACCTAACCCAAAAATTCCTATTGCATCTGAAAGTAGAAACTCGCCCGGTTACAACGGTATGTGTACTTTTTCCCTAGGCCATTCTGATTAAGCGTTTGGAGCAGCAGAATTGCGAAAAATTTATTCTCTTCTCAACCATTTCTTAGCTTCAAACTCCCATATCTCGCGAACGGATTGACCCAACCCAAAAATTCTTGTTGCGTCTGAAAGTAGAAACTCGCCCGGTGACAACGGTATGTGCACTTTTTCCCTAGGCCATTCTGGTTATGCGTTTGGAGCAGCAGAATTGCGAAAAATTTGTTGTCTTCTCAACCATTTCTTAGCTTCAAACTCCCATATATCGCGAACGGATTGACAGAACCCAAAAATTCCTGTTGCGTCTGAAAGTAGCAACTCGCACGATTACAACGGTGGGTGTATTTTTTCCCTATGCCATTCTGGTTATGCGTTTGGAGCAGCAGAATTGCGAAAAATTTGTTGTCTTCTCAACCATTTCTTAGCTTCAAACTCCCATATATCGCGAACGGATTGACCTAACCCACAAATTCCTATTGCATCTGAAAGTAGAAACTCGGCCGATTAAAACGGTATGCGTATTTTTTCCCTAGGCCATTCTGGTTAAGTGATTGGAGCAGCAGAAGTGCGAAAAATTTGTTGTCTTGTCGACCATTTCTTAGTTTCAAACTCCCATATCTCGCGAACGGATTGACCTAACCCAAAAATTCCTATTGCATCTGAAAGTAGAAACTCGCCCGATTACAACGGTATGTGCATTTTTTCTCTAGGCCATTCTGATTAAGCGTTTGGAGCAGCAGAATTGCGAAAAATTTATTCTCTTCTCAACCATTTCTTAGCTTCAAACTCCCATATCTCGCGAACGGATTGACCCAACCCAAAAAATTTTGTTGCGTCTGAAAGTAGAAACTCGCCCGGTTACAACGGTATGTGTACTTTTTCCCTAGGCCATTCTGGTTTCGCGTTTGGAGCAGCACAATTGCGAAAAATTTATTCTCTTCTCATCCATTTCTTAGCTTCATACTCCCATATCTCGCGAACGGACTGACCTAACCCAAAAATTCCTATTGCATCTGAAAGTAGAAACTCGCCCGATTACAACGGTATGTGTACTTTTTCCCTAGGCCATTCTGGTTTCGCGTTTGGAGCAGCTGAATTGCGAAAAATTTTTTGCCTTGTCAACCATTTCTTGGCTTCAAACTCCCATATCTCGCGAACGGATTCACATAACCCAAAAATTCCTGTTGCGTCTGAAAGTAGAAACTCGCACGATTAAAACGGTATGCGTATTTTTTCCCTAGGCCATTCTGGTTAAGCGATTGGAGCAGCAGAAGTGCGAAAAATTTGTTGTCTTGTCGACCACTTCTTAGCTTCAAACTCCCATATCTCGCGAGCGGATTGACCTAACCCAAAAATTCCTATTGCATCTGAAAGTAGAAACTCGCCCGATTACAACGGTATGTGTACTTTTTCCCTAGGCCATTCTGGTTTCGCGTTTGGAGCAGCAGAATTGCAAAAAATTTTTTGCGTTCTCAACCATTTCTTGGCTTCAAACTCCCATATCTCGCGAACGGATTGACCTAACCCAAAAATTCCTATTGCATCTGAAAGTAGAATCTCGCCCGATTACAACGGTATGTGCATTTTTCCCTAGGCCATTCTGGTTAAGCGTTTGGAGCAGCAGAATTGCGAAAAATTTGTTGTCTAGTCGACCATTTCTTAGCTTCAAACTCCCATATCCCGCGAACGGATTGACCTAACCCAAAAATTCCTATTGCATCTGAAAGCAGAAACTCGCGCGATTACAACGGTATGGGTATTTTTACTCTAGGCCGTTATGGTTAAGCGTTTGGAGCAGCAGAATTGCGAAAAATTTTTTGCCTTCTCAACCATTTCTTAGCTTCAAAGTCCCATATCCCGCGATCGGATTGACCTAACCCAAAAATTCCTATTGCGTCTGAAAGTAGAAACTCGCCCGATTACAACGGTATGTGTATTTTTTCCCTAGGCAATTCTGGTTAAGCGTTTGGAGCAGCAGAATAGCGAAAAATTTTTTGCGTTCTCAACCATTTCTTGGCTCCAAACTCCCATATCTCGCGAACGGATTGACTCACCCCAAAAATTCCTGTTGCGCCTGAAAGTAGAAACTCGCCCGACTACAACAGTACGTGTATTTTTTCCCTAGGCCATTCTGGTTAAGCGTTTGGAGCAGCAGAAGTACGAAAAATTTCTGGCCTTCTCAACCATTTCTTGGCTTCAAACTCCCATATCTTGCGAACGGATTGACCTAACCCAAAAATTCCTATTGCGTCTGAAAGTAGAAACTCGCCCGATTACAATGGCATGTGTATTTTTTCCCTAGGCCATTCTGGTTAAGCGATTCGAGCAGCAGAATTGCGAAAAATTTATTCTCTTCTCATCCATTTCTTAGCTTCAAACTCCCATATCTCGCGAACGGATTGACCCAACCCAAAAATTCTTGTTGCGTCTAAAAGTGGAAACTCGCCCGGTTACAACGGTATGTGTACTTTTTCCCTAGGCCATTCTGGTTTCGCGTTTGGAGCAGCAGAATTGCGAAAAATTTTTTGCCTTGTCAACAATGTCTTGGCTTCAAACTCCCATATCTCGCGAACGGATTGACATAACCCAAAAATTCTTGTTGCGTCTGAAAGTAGAAACTCGCCCGATTACAACGGTAGGTGTATTTTTTCCCTATGCCATTCTGTTTATGCGTTTGGAGCAGCAGAATTGCGAAAAATTTGTTGTCTTCTCAACCATTTCTTAGCTTCAAGCTCCCATATATCGCGAACGGATTGACCTAATCCAAAAATTCCTATTGCACCTGAAAGTAGAAACTCGCCCGATTACAACGGTATGTGCATTTTTTCCCTAGGCCATCCTGATTAAGCGTTTGGAGCAGCAGAATTGCGAAAAATTTATTCTCTTCTCAACCATTTCTTAGCTTCAAACTCCCATATCTCGCGAGCGGATTGACCTAACCCAGAAATTCCTATTGCACCTGAAAGTAGAAACTCGCCCGATTACAATGGTATGTGTATTTTTTCCCTAGGCAATTGTGGTTAAGCGTTTGGAGCAGAAGAATAGCGAAAAATTTTTTGCGTTCTCAACCATTTCTTGGCTCCAAACTCCCATATCGCGCGAACGGATTGACCCACCCCAAAAATTCCTGTTGCGTCTGAAAGTAGAAACTCGCCCGATTACAACAGTACGTGTATTTTTTCCCTCGGCCATTCTGGTTAAGCGTTTGGAGCAGCAGAAGTACGAAAAATTTCTGACCTTCTCAACCATTTCTTGGCTTCAAACTCCCTTATCTTGCGAACGGATTGACCTAACCCAAAAATTCCTATTGCGTCTGAAAGTAGAAACTCGCACGATTACAATGGCATGTGTATTTTTTCCCTAGGCCATTCTGGTTAAGCGATTGGAGCAGCAGAATTGCGAAAAATTTATCCTCTTCTCATCCATTTCTTAGCTTCAAACTCCCATATCTCGCGAACGGATTGACCCAACCCAAAAATTCTTGTTGCGTCTGAAAGTAGAAACTCGTCCGGTTACAACGGTATGTGTACTTTTTCCCTAGGCCATTCTGGTTTCGCGGATGGAGCAGCAGAATTGCGAAAAATTTTTTGCCTTGTCAACAATGTCTTGGCTTCAAACTCCCATATCTCGCGAACGGATTGACATAACCCAAAAATTCCTGTTGCGTCTGAAAGTAGAAACTCGCACGATTACAACGGAATGTGTATTTTTTCCCTAGGCCATTCTGGTTAAGCGTTTGCAGTAGCAGAAGTGCGAAAAATTTTGTGCCTTCTCAACCATTTCTTGGCTTCAAACTCCATATCTCGCGAACGGATTGACCTAACCCAAAAATTCCTATTGCATCTGAAAGTAGAAACTCGCCCGATTACAACGGTATGTGCATTTTTTCCCTAGGCCATTCTGTTTAAGCGATTGGAGCAGCAGAATTGCGAAAAATTTATTCTCTTCTCATCCATTTCTTAGCTTCAAACTCCCATATCTCGCGAACGGATTGACCTAATCCAAAAATTCCTATTGCACCTGAAAGTGGAAACTCGCCCGATTACAACGGTATGTGCATTTTTTCCCTAGGCCATCCTGATTAAGCGTTTGGAGCAGCAGAATTGCGAAAAATTTGATGTCTTCTCAACCATTTCTTAGCTTCAAACTCCCATATCCCGCGAACGGATTGACCTAACCCAAAAATTCCTATTGCGTCTGAAAGTAGAAACTCGCCCGATTACAACGGTAGGTGCATTTTTTCCCTAGGCAATTCTGGTTAAGCGTTTGGAGCAGCAGAATAGCGAAAAATTTTTTGCGTTCTCAACCATTTCTTGGCTTCAAACTCCCATATCGCGCGAACGGATTGACCCACCCCAAAAATTCCTGTTGCGTCTGAAAGTAGAGACTCGCCCGATTACAAAAGTACGTGTATTTTTTCCCTAGGCCATTCTGGTTAAGCGTTTGGAGCAGCAGAAGTACGAAAAATTTCTGGCCTTCTCAACCATTTCTTGGCTTCAAACTCCGTTATCTTGCGAAGGGATTGACCTAACCCAAAAATTCCTATTGCGTCTGAAAGTAGAAACTCGCCCGATTGCAATGGCATGTGTATTTTTTCCCCAGGCATTTCTGGTTAAGCGTTTGGAGCAGCAGAATTGCGAAAAATTTTTTGCATTCTCAACCATTTCTTGGCTTCAAAGTCTCATATCCCGCGAACGGATTGACCTAACCCAAAAATTCCTATTGCGTCTGAAAGTAGAAACTCGCCCGATTACAACGGTATGTGCATTTTTTCCCTAGGCCATTCTGGTTAAGCATTTGGAGCAGCAGAATTGCGAAAAATTTATTCTCTTCTCAACCATTTCTTACCTTCAAACTCCCATATCTCGCGAACGGATTGACATAACCCAAAAATTCCTATTGCATCTGAAAGTAGAAACTCGCCCGATTACAACGGTGTGTGTATTTTTTCCCTAGGCCATTCTGGTCAAGCGTTTGGAGCAGCAGAATTGCGAAAAATTTTGTGCCTTCTCAAACATTTCTTGGCTTCAAACTCCCATATCTCGCGAACGGAGTGACCTAACCCAAAAATTCCTATTGCATCTGAAAGTAGAAACCCGCCCGATTACAACGGTAGGTGTATTTTTTCCCTATGCCATTCTGGTTATGCGTTTGGAGTAGCAGAATTGCGAAAAATTTGTTGTCTTCTCAACCATTTCTTAGTTTCAAACTCCCATTACTTGCGAACGGATTTACATAACCCAAAAATTCCTATTGCATCTGGAAGTAGAAACTCGCCCGATTACAATGGTATGTGTATTTTATCCCTAGGCAATTCTGGTTAAGCGTTTGGAGCAGCAGAATTGCGAAAAATTTTTTGCGTTCTCAACCATTTCTTGGCTACAAAGTCCCATATCTCGCGAACGGATTGACCTAACCCAAAAATTCCTATTGCATCTGAAAGTAGAATCTCGCCCGATCACAACGGTATGTGCATATTTCTCTAGGCCATTCTGGTTAAGCGTTTGGAGCAGCAGAATTGCGAAAAATTTGTTGTCTACTCAACCATTTCTTAGCTTCAAACTCCCATATATCGCGAACGGATTGACCTAACCCACAAATTCCTATTGCATCTGAAAGTAGAATCTCGCCCGATTAAAACGGTATGCGTATTTTTTTCCTAGGCCATTCTGATTAAGCGTTTGGAGCAGCAGAATTGCGAAAAATTTATTCTCTTCTCAACCATTTCTTAGCTTCAAACTCCCATGTCTTGCGAACGGATTGACCTGACCCAAAAATTCCTATTGCAACTGAAAGTAGAATCTCGCCCGATTACAACGGTATGTGTATTTTTCCCTAGGCCATTCTGGTTAAGCGTTTGGAGCAGCAGAATTGCGAAAAATTTGTTGTCTTCTCAACCATTTCTTAGCTTCAAACTCCCATATATCGCGTACGGATTGACCTAACCCACAAATTCCTATTGCATCTGAAAGTTGAATCTCGCCAGATTAAAACGGTATGCGTATTTTTTCCCTAGGCCACTCTGGTTAAGCGATTGGAGCAGCAGAAGTGCGAAAAATTTGTTGTCTTCTCAACCATTTCTTAGCTTCAAACTCCCATATATCGCGAACGGATTGACCTAACCCACAAATTCCTATTGCATCTGAAAATAGAAACTCGCCCGATTAAAACGGTATGCGTATTTTTTCCCTAGGCCATTCTGGTTAAGCGTTTGGAGCAGCAGAATTGCGAAAAATTTATTCTCTTCTCAACCATTTCTTACCTTCAAACTCCCATATCTCGCGAACGGATTGACATAACCCAAAAATTCCTATTGCATCTGAAAGTAGAAACTCGCCCGATTACAACGGTGTGTGTATTTTTTCCCTAGGCCATTCTGGTCAAGCGTTTGGAGCAGCAGAATTGCGAAAAATTATGTGCCTTCTCAAACATTTCTTGGCTTCAAACTCCCATATCTCGCGAACGGATTGACCTAACCCAAAAATTCCTATTGCATCTTAAAGTAGAAACTCGCCCGATTACAACGGTAGGTGTATTTTTTCCCTATGCCATTCTGGTTATGCGTTTGGAGAAGCAGAATTGCGAAAAATTTGTTGTCTTCTCAACCATTTCTTAGTTTCAAACTCCCATTACTTGCGAACGGATTGACATAACCCAAAAATTCCTGCTGCGCCTGAAAGTAGAAACTCGCCCGATTACAATGGTATGTGTATTTTATCCCTAGGCAATTCTGGTTAAGCGTTTGGAGCAGCAGAATTGCGAAAAATTTTTTGCGTTCTCAACCATTTCTTGGCTTCAAACTCCCATATCTCGCGAACCGATTGACCTAACTCAAAAATTCCTATTGCATCTGAAAGTAGAATCTCGCCCGACCACAACGGTATGTGCATTTTTCCCTAGGCCTTTCTGGTTAAGCGTTTGGAGCAGCAGAATTGCGAAAAATTTGTTATCTACTCAACCATTTCTTAGCTTCAAACTCCCATATATCGCGAACGGATTGACCTAACCCACAAATTCCTATTGCATCTGAAAGCAGAATCTCGCCCGATTAAAACGGTATGCGTATTTTTTTCCTAGGCCATTCTGGTTAAGCGTTTGGAGCAGCAGAATTGCGAAAAATTTGTTGTCTTCTCAACCATTTCTTAGCTTCAAACTCCCATATATCGCGAACGGATTGACCTAACCCACAAATTCCTATTGCACCTGAAAATAGAAACTCGCCCGATTAAAACGGTATGCGTATTTTTTCCCTAGGCCATTCTGGTTAAGCGATTGGAGCAGCAGAAGTGCGAAAAATTTGTTGTCTTGTCGACCATTTCTTAGTTTCAAACTCCCATATCTCGCGAACGGATTGACCTAACCCAAAAATTCCTATTACATCTGAAAGTAGAAACTCGCGCGATTACAACGGTATGTGCATTCTTTCCCTAGGCCATTCTGATTTAGCGTTTGGAGCAGCAGAATTGCGAAAAATTTATTCTCTTCTCAACCATTTCTTAGCTTCAAACTCCCATATCTTGCGATCGGATTGACCTAACCCACAAATTCCTATTACATCTGAAAGTAGAATCTCGCCAGATTAAAACGGTATGCGTATTTTTTCCCTAGGCCATTCTGGTTAAGCGATTGGAGCAGCAGAAGTGCGAAAAATTTGTTGTCTTGTCGATCCATTTCTTAGTTTCAAACTCCCATATCCCGCGAACGGATTGACCTAACCCAAAAATTCCTATTGCGTCTGAAAGTAGAAACTCGCCCGATTACAACGGTATGTGCATTTTTTCCCTAGGCCATTCTGGTTAAGCATTTGGAGCAGCAGAATTGCGAAAAATTTATTCTCTTCTCAACCATTTCTTACCTTCAAACTCCCATATCTCGCGAACGGATTGACATAACCCAAAAATTCCTATTGCATCTGAAAGTAGAAACTCGCCCGATTACAACGGTGTGTGTATTTTTTCCCTAGGCCATTCTGGTCAAGCGTTTGGAGCAGCAGAATTGCGAAAAATTTTGTGCCTTCTCAAACATTTCTTGGCTTCAAACTCCCATATCTCGCGAACGGAGTGACCTAACCCAAAAATTCCTATTGCATCTGAAAGTAGAAACCCGCCCGATTACAACGGTAGGTGTATTTTTTCCCTATGCCATTCTGGTTATGCGTTTGGAGTAGCAGAATTGCGAAAAATTTGTTGTCTTCTCAACCATTTCTTAGTTTCAAACTCCCATTACTTGCGAACGGATTTACATAACCCAAAAATTCCTATTGCATCTGGAAGTAGAAACTCGCCCGATTACAATGGTATGTGTATTTTATCCCTAGGCAATTCTGGTTAAGCGTTTGGAGCAGCAGAATTGCGAAAAATTTTTTGCGTTCTCAACCATTTCTTGGCTACAAAGTCCCATATCTCGCGAACGGATTGACCTAACCCAAAAATTCCTATTGCATCTGAAAGTAGAATCTCGCCCGATCACAACGGTATGTGCATATTTCTCTAGGCCATTCTGGTTAAGCGTTTGGAGCAGCAGAATTGCGAAAAATTTGTTGTCTACTCAACCATTTCTTAGCTTCAAACTCCCATATATCGCGAACGGATTGACCTAACCCACAAATTCCTATTGCATCTGAAAGTAGAATCTCGCCCGATTAAAACGGTATGCGTATTTTTTTCCTAGGCCATTCTGATTAAGCGTTTGGAGCAGCAGAATTGCGAAAAATTTATTCTCTTCTCAACCATTTCTTAGCTTCAAACTCCCATGTCTTGCGAACGGATTGACCTGACCCAAAAATTCCTATTGCAACTGAAAGTAGAATCTCGCCCGATTACAACGGTATGTGTATTTTTCCCTAGGCCATTCTGGTTAAGCGTTTGGAGCAGCAGAATTGCGAAAAATTTGTTGTCTTCTCAACCATTTCTTAGCTTCAAACTCCCATATATCGCGTACGGATTGACCTAACCCACAAATTCCTATTGCATCTGAAAGTTGAATCTCGCCAGATTAAAACGGTATGCGTATTTTTTCCCTAGGCCACTCTGGTTAAGCGATTGGAGCAGCAGAAGTGCGAAAAATTTGTTGTCTTCTCAACCATTTCTTAGCTTCAAACTCCCATATATCGCGAACGGATTGACCTAACCCACAAATTCCTATTGCATCTGAAAATAGAAACTCGCCCGATTAAAACGGTATGCGTATTTTTTCCCTAGGCCATTCTGGTTAAGCGTTTGGAGCAGCAGAATTGCGAAAAATTTATTCTCTTCTCAACCATTTCTTACCTTCAAACTCCCATATCTCGCGAACGGATTGACATAACCCAAAAATTCCTATTGCATCTGAAAGTAGAAACTCGCCCGATTACAACGGTGTGTGTATTTTTTCCCTAGGCCATTCTGGTCAAGCGTTTGGAGCAGCAGAATTGCGAAAAATTATGTGCCTTCTCAAACATTTCTTGGCTTCAAACTCCCATATCTCGCGAACGGATTGACCTAACCCAAAAATTCCTATTGCATCTTAAAGTAGAAACTCGCCCGATTACAACGGTAGGTGTATTTTTTCCCTATGCCATTCTGGTTATGCGTTTGGAGAAGCAGAATTGCGAAAAATTTGTTGTCTTCTCAACCATTTCTTAGTTTCAAACTCCCATTACTTGCGAACGGATTGACATAACCCAAAAATTCCTGCTGCGCCTGAAAGTAGAAACTCGCCCGATTACAATGGTATGTGTATTTTATCCCTAGGCAATTCTGGTTAAGCGTTTGGAGCAGCAGAATTGCGAAAAATTTTTTGCGTTCTCAACCATTTCTTGGCTTCAAACTCCCATATCTCGCGAACCGATTGACCTAACTCAAAAATTCCTATTGCATCTGAAAGTAGAATCTCGCCCGACCACAACGGTATGTGCATTTTTCCCTAGGCCTTTCTGGTTAAGCGTTTGGAGCAGCAGAATTGCGAAAAATTTGTTATCTACTCAACCATTTCTTAGCTTCAAACTCCCATATATCGCGAACGGATTGACCTAACCCACAAATTCCTATTGCATCTGAAAGCAGAATCTCGCCCGATTAAAACGGTATGCGTATTTTTTTCCTAGGCCATTCTGGTTAAGCGTTTGGAGCAGCAGAATTGCGAAAAATTTGTTGTCTTCTCAACCATTTCTTAGCTTCAAACTCCCATATATCGCGAACGGATTGACCTAACCCACAAATTCCTATTGCACCTGAAAATAGAAACTCGCCCGATTAAAACGGTATGCGTATTTTTTCCCTAGGCCATTCTGGTTAAGCGATTGGAGCAGCAGAAGTGCGAAAAATTTGTTGTCTTGTCGACCATTTCTTAGTTTCAAACTCCCATATCTCGCGAACGGATTGACCTAACCCAAAAATTCCTATTACATCTGAAAGTAGAAACTCGCGCGATTACAACGGTATGTGCATTCTTTCCCTAGGCCATTCTGATTTAGCGTTTGGAGCAGCAGAATTGCGAAAAATTTATTCTCTTCTCAACCATTTCTTAGCTTCAAACTCCCATATCTTGCGATCGGATTGACCTAACCCACAAATTCCTATTACATCTGAAAGTAGAATCTCGCCAGATTAAAACGGTATGCGTATTTTTTCCCTAGGCCATTCTGGTTAAGCGATTGGAGCAGCAGAAGTGCGAAAAATTTGTTGTCTTGTCGATCCATTTCTTAGTTTCAAACTCCCATATCTCGCGAACGGATTGACCTAACCCAAAAATTCCTATTGCATCTGAAAGCAGAAACTCGCCCGATTACAACGGTATGTGCATTCTTTCCCTAGGCCATTCTGATTAAGCGTTTGGAGCAGCAGAATTGCGAAAAATTTTTTGCCTTCTCAACCATTTCTTGGCTTCAAACTCCAATATCGCGCGAACGGATTGACATAACCCAAAA
Source organism: Ptiloglossa arizonensis (assembly GCF_051014685.1). Taxonomy (NCBI): domain Eukaryota; kingdom Metazoa; phylum Arthropoda; class Insecta; order Hymenoptera; family Colletidae; genus Ptiloglossa; species Ptiloglossa arizonensis. Next base: position 632,228 of record NW_027478559.1, read on the forward strand.
ATTCCTATTGCGTCTGAAAGTAGAAACTCGCCCGATTACAACGGTATGTGCATTTTTTCCCTAGGCCATTCTGGTTAAGCGTTTGGAGCAGCAGAAGTGCGAAAAATTTCTGGCCTTCTCAACCATTTCTTGGCTTCAAACTCCCTTATCTTGCGAACGGATTGACCTAACCCAAAAATTGCTATTGCATCTGAAAGCAGAAACTCGCCCGATTACAACGGTATGTGTATTTTTACTCTATGCCGTTCTGGTTAAGCGTTTGGAGCTGCAGAATTGCGAAAAATTTTTTGCCTTCTCAACCATTTCTTGGCTCCAAACTCCCATATCTCGCGAACGGATTGACCTATCCCAAAAATTCCTATTGCATCTGAAGGTAGAAACTCGCCCGATTACAAAGGTATGTGTATTTTTTCCCTATGCCATTCTGGTTAAGCGTTTGGAGCAGCAGAAATGCGAAAAATTTTTTGCCTTCTCAACCATTTCTTGGCTCCAAACTCCCATATCTCGCGAACGGATTGACCTATCCCAAAAATTCCTGTTGCGTATGAAAGTTGAAACTCGCCCGATTACAACGGTATGTGTATTTTTTCCCTATGCCATTCTTGTTAAGCGTTTGGAGCAGCGGAAATGCGAAAAATTTTTTGCCTTCTCAACCATTTCTTAGCTTCAAAGTCCCATATCCCGCGAACTGATTGACCTAACCCAAAAATTCCTATTGCATCTGAAAGCAGAAACTCGCCCGATTACAACGGTATGTGTATTTTTTCCCTAGGCAATTCTGGTTAAGCGTTTGGAGCACCAGAATAGCGAAAAATTTTTTGCGTTCTCAACCATTTCTTGGCTTCAAACTCCCATATCGCCGAACGGATTGACCCCCCCCAAAAATTCCTGTTGCGTCTGAAAGTAGAAACTCGCCCGATTACAACAGTATGTGTATTTTTTCCCTAGGCCATTCTGGTTAAGCGTTTGGAGCAGCAGAAGTGCGAAAAATTTCTGGCCTTCTCAACCATTTCTTGGCTTCAAACTCCCTTATCTTGCGAACGGATTGACCTAACCCAAAAATTGCTATTGCATCTGAAAGCAGAAACTCGCCCGATTACACCGTTATGTGTATTTTTACTCTAGGCCGTTCTGGTTCAGCGTTTGGAGCAGCAGAAGTGCGAAAAATTTCAGGCCTCCTCAACCATTTCTTGGCTTCAAAGTCCCATATCCCGCGAACGGATTGACCTAACCCAAAAATTCCTATTGCGTCTGAAACTAGAAACTCGCCCGATTACAATGCTATGTGTATTTTTTCCCTAGGCAATTCTGGTTAAGCGTTTGGAGCAGCAGAATTGCGAAAAATTTTTTGCATTCTCAACCATTTCTTGGCTTCAGTCTCCCATATCTCGCGAACGGATTGACCTAACCCAAAAATTCCTATTGCATCTGAAAGTTGAATCTCGCCAGATTAAAACGGTATGCGTATTTTTTCCCTAGGCCACTCTGGTTAAGCGATTGGAGCAGCAGAAGTGCGAAAAATTTGTTGTCTTCTCAACCATTTCTTAGCTTCAAACTCCCATATATCGCGAACGGATTGACCTAACCCACAAATTCCTATTGCATCTGAAAATAGAAACTCGCCCGATTAAAACGGTATGCGTATTTTTTCCCTAGGCCATTCTGGTTAAGCGTTTGGAGCAGCAGAGTTGCGAAAAATTTATTCTCTTCTCAACCATTTCTTAGTTTCGAACTCCCATATCTCGCGAACGGATTCACATAACCCAAAAATTCCTATTGCATCTGAAAGTAGAAACTCGCCCGATTACAACGGTGTGTGTATTTTTTCCCTAGGCCATTCTGGTCAAGCGTTTGGAGCAGCAGAATTGCGAAAAATTATGTGCCTTCTCAAACATTTCTTGGCTTCAAACTCCCATATCTCGCGAACGGATTGACCTAACCCAAAAATTCCTATTGCATCTTAAAGTAGAAACTCGCCCGATTACAACGGTAGGTGTATTTTTTCCCTATGCCATTCTGGTTATGCGTTTGGAGAAGCAGAATTGCGAAAAATTTGTTGTCTTCTCAACCATTTCTTAGTTTCAAACTCCCATTACTTGCGAACGGATTGACATAACCCAAAAATTCCTGCTGCGCCTGAAAGTAGAAACTCGCCCGATTACAATGGTATGTGTATTTTATCCCTAGGCAATTCTGGTTAAGCGTTTGGAGCAGCAGAATTGCGAAAAATTTTTTGCGTTCTCAACCATTTCTTGGCTTCAAACTCCCATATCTCGCGAACCGATTGACCTAACTCAAAAATTCCTATTGCATCTGAAAGTAGAATCTCGCCCGACCACAACGGTATGTGCATTTTTCCCTAGGCCTTTCTGGTTAAGCGTTTGGAGCAGCAGAATTGCGAAAAATTTGTTATCTACTCAACCATTTCTTAGCTTCAAACTCCCATATATCGCGAACGGATTGACCTAACCCACAAATTCCTATTGCATCTGAAAGCAGAATCTCGCCCGATTAAAACGGTATGCGTATTTTTTTCCTAGGCCATTCTGGTTAAGCGTTTGGAGCAGCAGAATTGCGAAAAATTTGTTGTCTTCTCAACCATTTCTTAGCTTCAAACTCCCATATATCGCGAACGGATTGACCTAACCCACAAATTCCTATTGCATCTGAAAATAGAAACTCGCCCGATTAAAACGGTATGCGTATTTTTTCCCTAGGCCATTCTGGTTAAGCGATTGGAGCAGCAGAAGTGCGAAAAATTTGTTGTCTTGTCGACCATTTCTTAGTTTCAAACTCCCATATCCCGCGAACTGATTGACCTAACCCAAAAATTCCTATTGCGTCTGAAACTAGAAACTCGCCCGATTACAATGCTATGTGTATTTTTTCCCAAGGCAATTCTGGTTAAGCGTTTGGAGCAGCAGAATTGCGAAAAATTTTTTGCATTCTCAACCATTTCTTGGCTTCAATCTCCCATATCTCGCGAACGGATTGACCTAACCCAAAAATTCCTATTGCATCTGAAAGTGGAATCTCGCCCGATTACAACGGTATGTGCATTTTTTCCCTAGGCCATTCTGGTTAAGCGTTTGGAGCAGCAGAATTGCGAAAAATTTTTTGCCTTCTCAACCATTTCTTGGCTCCAAACTCCCATATCTCGCGAACGGATTGACCTAACCCAAATATTCCTATCGCATCTGAAAGTAGAAACTCGCCCGATTACAACGGCATGTGTATTTTTTCCCTATGCCATTCTGGTTAAGCGTTTGGAGCAGCAGAAATGCGAAAAATTTTTTGCCTTCTCAACCATTTCTTGGCTCCAAACTCCCATATCTCGCGAACGGATTGACCTATCCCAAAAATTCCTGTTGCGTATGAAAGTAGAAACTCGCCCGATTACAACGGTATGTGTATTTTTTCCCAAGCAATTCTGGTTAAGCGTTTGGAGCAGCAGAATTGCGAAAAACTTTTTGCCTTCTCAACCATTTCTTGGCTTCAAACTCCCTTATCTTGCGAACGGATTGACCTAACCCAAAAATTCCTATTGCGTCTGAAAGTAGAAACTCGCCCGATTACAATGGTATGTGTATTTTTTCCCAAGCAATTCTGGTTAAGCGTTTGGAGCAGCAGAATTGCGAAAAACTTTTTGCCTTCTCAACCATTTCTTGGCTTCAAACTCCCTTATCTTGCGAACGGATTGACCTAACCCAAAAATTGCTATTGCATCTGAAAGCAGAAACTCGCCCGATTACAACGGTATGTGTATTTTTACTCTAGGCCGTTCTGGTGAAGCGTTTGGAGCAGCAGAATTGCGAAAAATTTTTTGCCTTCTCAACCATTTCTTGGCTCAAAACGACCATATCTCGCGAACGGATTGACCTATCCTAAAAATTCCTGTTGCGTATGAAAGTTGAAACTCGCCCGATTACAACGGTATGTGTATTTTTTCCCTATGCCATTCTTGTTAAGCGTTTGGAGCAGCGGAAATGCGAAAAATTTTTTGCCTTCTCAACCATTTCTTAGCTTCAAAGTCCCATATCCCGCGAACTGATTGACCTAACCCAAAAATTCCTATTGCATCTGAAAGCAGAAACTCGCCCGATTACAACGGTATGTGTATTTTTTCCCTAGGCAATTCTGGTTAAGCGTTTGGAGCAGCAGAATAGCGAAAAATTTTTTGCGTTCTCAACCATTTCTTGGCTTCAAACTCCCATATCGCCGAACGGATTGACCCACCCCAAAAATTCCTGTTGCGTCTGAAAGCAGAAACTCGCCCGATTACACCGTTATGTGTATTTTTACTCTAGGCCGTTCTGGTTCAGCGTTTGGAGCAGCAGAAGTGCGAAAAATTTCAGGCCTCCTCAACCATTTCTTGGCTTCAAAGTCCCATATCCCGCGAACTGATTGACCTAACCCAAAAATTCCTATTGCGTCTGAAACTAGAAACTCGCCCGATTACAATGCTATGTGTATTTTTTCCCTAGGCAATTCTGGTTAAGCGTTTGGAGCAGCAGAATTGCGAAAAATTTTTTGCATTCTCAACCATTTCTTGGCTTCAATCTCCCATATCTCGCGAACGGATTGACCTAACCCAAAAATTCCTATTGCATCTGAAAGTGGAATCTCGCCCGATTACAACGGTATGTGCATTTTTTCCCTAGGCCATTCTGGTTAAGCGTTTGGAGCAGCAGAATTGCGAAAAATTTTTTGCCTTCTCAACCATTTCTTGGCTCCAAACTCCCATATCTCGCGAACGGATTGACCTAACCCAAATATTCCTATCGCATCTGAAAGTAGAAACTCGCCCGATTACAACGGCATGTGTATTTTTTCCCTATGCCATTCTGGTTAAGCGTTTGGAGCAGCAGAAATGCGAAAAATTTTTTGCCTTCTCAACCATTTCTTGGCTCCAAACTCCCATATCTCGCGAACGGATTGACCTATCCCAAAAATTCCTGTTGCGTATGAAAGTAGAAACTCGCCCGATTACAACGGTATGTGTATTTTTTCCCTAGGCCATTCTGGTTAAGCGATTGGAGCAGCAGAAGTGCGAAAAATTTGTTGTCCTGTCAACCATTTCTTGGCTTCAAAGTCCCATATCCCGCGAACGGATTGACCTAACCCAAAAATTCCTATTGCATCTGAAAGCAGAAACTCGCCCGATTACAACGGTATGTGTATTTTTACTCTAGGCCGTTCTGGTTAAGCGTTTGGAGCAGCAGAATTGCGAAAAATTTGTTGCCTTCTCAACCATTTCTTGGCTCCAAACTCCCATATCTCGCGAACGCATTGACCTAACCGTAAAATTCCTATTGCATCTGAAAGTGGAATCTCGCGGGATTACAACGGTATGTGCATTTTTTCCCTAGGCCATTCTGGTTAAGCGTTTGGAGCAGCAGAATTGCGATACATTAATTGCCTTCTCAACCATTTCTTGGCTCCAAACTCCCATATCTCGCGAACGGATTGACCTATCCCAAAAATTCCTGTTGCGTATGAAAATAGAAACTCGCCCGATTACAACGGTATGCGTATTTTTTCCCTATGCCATTCTGGTTAAGCGTTTGGAGCAGCAGAATTGCGAAAAATTTGTTGTCTTCTCAACCATTTCTTAGCTTCAAACTCCCATATATCGCGAACGGATTGACCTAACCCGCAAATTCCTATTGCATCTGAAAGTAGAAAATCGCCCGATTAAAACGGTATGCGTTTTTTTTCCCTAGGCCATTCTGGTTAAGCGATTGGAGCAGCAGAAGTGCGAAAAATTTGTTGTCTTGTCGACCATTTCTTAGCTTCAAACTCCCATATCTCGCGAACGGATTGACCTAACCCAAAAATTCCTATTGCATCTGAAAGTAGAAACTCGCCCGATTACAACGGTATGTGCATTTTTTCTCTAGGCCATTCTGATTAAGCGTTTGGAGCAGCAGAATTGCGAAAAATTTATTCTCTTCTCAACCATTTCTTAGTTTCAAACTCCCATATCTTGCGAACGGATTGACATAACCCAAAAATTCCTATTGCATCTAAAAGTAGAAACTCGCCCGATTATAACGGTATGTACATTTTTCCCTAGGCCATTCTGGTTAAGCGTTTGGAGAAGCAGATTTGCGAAAAATTTATTCTCTTCTCAACCATTTCTTAGTTTCAAACTCCCATATCTTGCGAACGGATTGACATAACCCAAAAATTCCTATTGCACCTAAAAGTAGAAACTCGCCCGATTATAACGGTATGTACATTTTTCCCTAGGCCATTCTGGTTAAGCGTTTGGAGAGGCAGATTTGCGAAAAATTTATTCTCTTCTCAACCATTTCTTAGCTTCAAACTCCCATATCTCGCGAACGGATTGACATAACCCAAAAACTCCTATTGCATCTGAAAGTAGAAACTCGCCCGATTACAACGGTATGTGTATTTTTTCCCTAGGACATTCTGGTTAAGCGTTTGGAGCAGCAGAATTGCGAAAAATTTTTTGCCTTGTCAACCATTTCTTGGCTTCAAACTCCCATATCTCGCGAACGGATTGACCTAACCCAAAAATTCCTATTGCATCTGAAAGCAGACACACGCCCGATTACAACGGTATGTGTATTTTTCCCCTAGGCCATTCTGGTTAAGCGTTTGGAGAAGCAGATTTGCGAAAAATTTATTCTCTTCTCAACCATTTCTTAGCTTCAAACTCCCATATCTCGCGAACGGATTGACATAACCCAAAAATTCCTATTGCATCTGAAAGTAGAAACTCGCCCGATTACAACGGTATGTGTATTTTTTCCCTAGGACATTCTGGTTAAGCGTTTGGAGCAGCAGAATTGCGAAAAATTTTTTGCGTTCTCAACCATTTCTTGGCTTCGAACTCCCATATCTCGCGAACGGATTGACCCAACCCAAAAATTCCTGTTGCGTCTGAAAGTAGAAACTCGCCCGATTACAACGGTATGTGTTCTTTTTCCCTAGGCCATTCTGGTTTCGCGTTTGGAGCGGCAGAATTGCGAAAAATTTTTTGCCTTGTCAACCATTTCTTGGCTTCAAACTCCCATATCTCGCGAACGGATTGACCTAACCCAAAAATTCCTATTGCATCTGAAAGCAGACACACGCCCGATTACAACGGTATGTGTATTTTTCCCCTAGGCCATTCTGGTTAAGCGATTGGAGCAGCAGAATTGCGAAAAATTTATTCTCTTCTCATTCATTTCTTAGCTTCCTACTCCCATATCTCGCGAACGGATTGACCTAACCCAAAAATTCCTATTGCATCTGAAAGTAGAAACTCGCCCGATTACAACGGTATGTGTATTTTTTCCCTAGGCCATTCTGGTTAAGCGTTTGGAGCAGCAGAACTGCGAAAAATTTTGTGCCTTCTCAACCATTTCGTGGCTTCAAACTCCCATATCTCGCGAACGGATTGATCTAACCCAAAAATTCCTATTGCATCTGAAAGTAGAAACTCGCCCGATTACAGCGGTATGTGCATTTTTTCCCTAGGCCATTCTGGTTAAGCCCTTGGAGCAGCAGAATTGCGAAAAATTTCTTCTCTTCTCAACCATTTCTTACCTTCAAACTCCCATATCTCGCGAACGGATTGACATAACCCAAAAATTCCTATTGCATTCGAAAGTAGAAACTCGCCCGATTACAATGGTATGTGCATTTTTTCCCTAGGCCATTCTGATTAAGCGTTTGGAGCAGCAGAATTGCGAAAAATTTGTTGTCTTCTCCACCATTTCTTAGCTTCAAACTCCCATATATCGCGAACGGATTGACCTAACCCACAAATTCCTGTTGCATCTGAAAGTAGAAAATCGCCCGATTACAACGGTATGTGTATTTTTTCCCTAGGCCATTCTGGTTAAGCGTTTGGAGCAGCAGAAGTGTGAAAAATTTTGTGCCTTCTCAACCATTTCGTGGCTTCAAACTCCCATATCTCGCGATCGGATTGACATAACCCAAAAATTCCTATTGCACCTGAAAGTAGAAACTCGCCCGATTACAACGGTATGCGTATTTCTTCCCGAGGCCATTCTTGTTAAGCGTTTGGAGCAGCAGAATTGCGAAAAATTTTTTGTCTTCTCAACCATTTCTTGGCTTCAAACTCCCGTATCTCGCGAACGGATTGACCTAACCCAAAAATACCTGCTGCGTCTGAAAGTAGAAACTCGCCCGATTACAACTGTATGTGTATTTTTTCCCTAGGCCATTCTGTTTAAGCTATTGGAGCAGCAGAAGTGCGAAAAATTTGGTGTCTTGTCAAACATTTCTTAGCTTCAAACTCCCATATCTCGCGATCGGATTGACCTAAACCAAAAATTCCTATTGCATCTGAAATTAGAAACTCGCCCGATTACAACGGTATGTGTATTTTTTCCCTATGCCATTCTGGTTTTGCGTTTGGAGCAGCAGAATTTCGAAAAATTTATTCTCTTCTCAACCATTTCTTAGTTTCAAACTCCCAATTCTTGCGAACGGATTGACATAACCCAAAAATTCCTATTGCATCTGGAAGTAGTAACTCGCCCGATTACAACGGTATGTGCATTTTTTCCCTATGCCATTCTGATTAAGCGTTTGGAGCAGCAGAATTGCGAAAAATTTATTCTCTTCTCAACCATTTCTTAGTTTCAAACTCCCATATCTTGCGAACGGATTGACATGACCCAAAAATTCCTATTGCATCTAAAAGTAGAAACTCGCCCCATTATAACGGTATGTACATTTTTCCCTAGGCCATTCTGGTTAAGCGTTTGGAGATGCAGATTTGCGAAAAATTTATTCTCTTCTCAACCATTTCTTAGTTTCAAACTCCCATATCTTGCGAACGGATTGACATAACCCAAAAATTCCTATTGCATCTAAAAGTAGAAACTCGCCCGATTATAACGGTATGTACATTTTTCCCTAGGCCATTCTGGTTAAGCGTTTGGAGAAGCAGATTTGCGAAAAATTTATTCTCTTCTCAACCATTTCTTAGCTTCAAACTCCCATATCTCGCGAACGGATTGACATAACCCAAAAATTCCTATTGCATCTGAAAGTAGAAACTCGCCCGATTACAACGGTATGTGTATTTTTTCCCTAGGCCATTCTGGTTAAGCGTTTGGAGCAGCAGAACTGCGAAAAATTTTGTGCCTTCTCAACCATTTCGTGGCTTCAAACTCCCATATCTCGCGAACGGATTGATCTAACCCAAAAATTCCTATTGCATCTGAAAGTAGAAACTCGCCCGATTACAGCGGTATGTGCATTTTTTCCCTAGGCCATTCTGGTTAAGCCCTTGGAGCAGCAGAATTGCGAAAAATTTCTTCTCTTCTCAACCATTTCTTACCTTCAAACTCCCATATCTCGCGAACGGATTGACATAACCCAAAAATTCCTATTGCATTCGAAAGTAGAAACTCGCCCGATTACAATGGTATGTGCATTTTTTCCCTAGGCCATTCTGATTAAGCGTTTGGAGCAGCAGAATTGCGAAAAATTTGTTGTCTTCTCCACCATTTCTTAGCTTCAAACTCCCATATATCGCGAACGGATTGACCTAACCCACAAATTCCTGTTGCATCTGAAAGTAGAAAATCGCCCGATTACAACGGTATGTGTATTTTTTCCCTAGGCCATTCTGGTTAAGCGTTTGGAGCAGCAGAAGTGTGAAAAATTTTGTGCCTTCTCAACCATTTCGTGGCTTCAAACTCCCATATCTCGCGATCGGATTGACATAACCCAAAAATTCCTATTGCACCTGAAAGTAGAAACTCGCCCGATTACAACGGTATGCGTATTTCTTCCCGAGGCCATTCTTGTTAAGCGTTTGGAGCAGCAGAATTGCGAAAAATTTGTTTCCTTCTCAACCATTTCTTGGCTTCAAACTCCCATATATCGCGAACGGATTGACCTAAACCAAAAATTCCTATTGCATCTGAAATTAGAAACTCGCCCGATTACAACGGTATGTGTATTTTTTCCCTATGCCATTCTGGTTTTGCGTTTGGAGCAGCAGAATTTCGAAAAATTTATTCTCTTCTCAACCATTTCTTAGTTTCAAACTCCCAATTCTTGCGAACGGATTGACATAACCCAAAAATTCCTATTGCATCTGGAAGTAGTAACTCGCCCGATTACAACGGTATGTGCATTTTTTCCCTATGCCATTCTGATTAAGCGTTTGGAGCAGCAGAATTGCGAAAAATTTATTCTCTTCTCAACCATTTCTTAGTTTCAAACTCCCATATCTTGCGAACGGATTGACATGACCCAAAAATTCCTATTGCATCTAAAAGTAGAAACTCGCCCGATTATAACGGTATGTACATTTTTCCCTAGGCCATTCTGGTTAAGCGTTTGGAGAAGCAGATTTGCGAAAAATTTATTCTCTTCTCAACCATTTCTTAGTTTCAAACTCCCATATCTTGCGAACGGATTGACATAACCCAAAAATTCCTATTGCATCTAAAAGTAGAAACTCGCCCGATTATAACGGTATGTACATTTTTCCCTAGGCCATTCTGGTTAAGCGTTTGGAGAAGCAGATTTGCGAAAAATTTATTCTCTTCTCAACCATTTCTTAGCTTCAAACTCCCATATCTCGCGAACGGATTGACATAACCCAAAAATTCCTATTGCATCTGAAAGTAGAAACTCGCCCGATTACAACGGTATGTGTATTTTTTCCCTAGGACATTCTGGTTAAGCGTTTGGAGCAGCAGAATTGCGAAAAATTTTTTGCGCTCTCAACCATTTCTTGGCTTCGAACTCCCATATCTCGCGAACGGATTGACCCAACCCAAAAATTCCTGTTGCGTCTGAAAGTAGAAACTCGCCCGATTACAACGGTATGTGTTCTTTTTCCCTAGGCCATTCTGGTTTCGCGTTTGGAGCGGCAGAATTGCGAAAAATTTTTTGCCTTGTCAACCATTTCTTGGCTTCAAACTCCCATATCTCGCGAACGGATTGACCTAACCCAAAAATTCCTATTGCATCTGAAAGCAGACACACGCCCGATTACAACGGTATGTGTATTTTTCCCCTAGGCCATTCTGGTTAAGCGATTGGAGCAGCAGAATTGCGAAAAATTTATTCTCTTCTCATTCATTTCTTAGCTTCAAACCCCCATATCTCGCGAACGGATTGACCTAACCCAAAAATTCCTATTGCATTCGAAAGTAGAAACTCGCCCGATTACAATGGTATGTGCATTTTTTCCCTAGGCCATTCTGATTAAGCGTTTGGAGCAGCAGAATTGCGAAAAATTTGTTGTCTTCTCCACCATTTCTTAGCTTCAAACTCCCATATATCGCGAACGGATTGACCTAACCCACAAATTCCTGTTGCATCTGAAAGTAGAAAATCGCCCGATTACAACGGTATGTGTATTTTTTCCCTAGGCCATTCTGGTTAAGCGTTTGGAGCAGCAGAAGTGTGAAAAATTTTGTGCCTTCTCAACCATTTCGTGGCTTCAAACTCCCATATCTCGCGATCGGATTGACATAACCCAAAAATTCCTGTTGCACCTGAAAGTAGAAACTCGCCCGATTACAACGGTATGCGTATTTCTTCCCGAGGCCATTCTTGTTAAGCGTTTGGAGCAGCAGAATTGCGAAAAATTTGTTTCCTTCTCAACCATTTCTTGGCTTCAAACTCCCATATATCGCGAACGGATTGACCTAAACCAAAAATTCCTATTGCATCTGAAATTAGAAACTCGCCCGATTACATCGGTATGTGTATTTTTTCCCTATGCCATTCTGGTTTTGCGTTTGGAGCAGCAGAATTTCGAAAAATTTATTCTCTTCTCAACCATTTCTTAGTTTCAAACTCCCAATTCTTGCGAACGGATTGACATAACCCAAAAATTCCTATTGCATCTGGAAGTAGTAACTCGCCCGATTACAACGGTATGTGCATTTTTTCCCTATGCCATTCTGATTAAGCGTTTGGAGCAGCAGAATTGCGAAAAATTTATTCTCTTCTCAACCATTTCTTAGTTTCAAACTCCCATATCTTGCGAACGGATTGACATGACCCAAAAATTCCTATTGCATCTAAAAGTAGAAACTCGCCCGATTATAACGGTATGTACATTTTTCCCTAGGCCATTCTGGTTAAGCGTTTGGAGAAGCAGATTTGCGAAAAATTTATTCTCTTCTCAACCATTTCTTAGTTTCAAACTCCCATATCTTGCGAACGGATTGACATAACCCAAAAATTCCTATTGCATCTAAAAGTAGAAACTCGCCCGATTATAACGGTATGTACATTTTTCCCTAGGCCATTCTGGTTAAGCGTTTGGAGAAGCAGATTTGCGAAAAATTTATTCTCTTCTCAACCATTTCTTAGCTTCAAACTCCCATATCTCGCGAACGGATTGACATAACCCAAAAATTCCTGTTGCGTCTGAAAGTAGAAACTCGCCCGATTACAACGGTATGTGTTCTTTTTCCCTAGGCCATTCTGGTTTCGCGTTTGGAGCGGCAGAATTGCGAAAAATTTTTTGCCTTGTCAACCATTTCTTGGCTTCAAACTCCCATATCTCGCGAACGGATTGACCTAACCCAAAAATTCCTATTGCATCTGAATGCAGACACACGCCCGATTACAACGGTATGTGTATTTTTCCCCTAGGCCATTCTGGTTAAGCGATTGGAGCAGCAGAATTGCGAAAAATTTATTCTCTTCTCATTCATTTCTTAGCTTCAAACCCCCATATCTCGCGAACGGATTGACCTAACCCAAAAATTCCTATTGCATCTGAAAGTAGAAACTCGCCCGATTACAACGGTATGTGTATTTTTTCCCTAGGCCATTCTGGTTAAGCGTTTGGAGCAGCAGAACTGCGAAAAATTTTGTGCCTTCTCAACCATTTCGTGGCTTCAAACTCCCATATCTCGCGAACGGATTGATCTAACCCAAAAATTCCTATTGCATCTGAAAGTAGAAACTCGCCCGATTACAGCGGTATGTGCATTTTTTCCCTAGGCCATTCTGGTTAAGCCCTTGGAGCAGCAGAATTGCGAAAAATTTATTCTCTTCTCAACCATTTCTTACCTTCAAACTCCCATATCTCGCGAACGGATTGACATAACCCAAAAATTCCTATTGCATTCGAAAGTAGAAACTCGCCCGATTACAACGGTATGTGCATTTTTTCCCTAGGCCATTCTGATTAAGCGTTTGGAGCAGCAGAATTGCGAAAAATTTATTCTCTTCTCAACCATTTCTTAGCTTCAAACTCCCATATCTTGCGAACGGATTGACATAACCCAAAAATTCCTATTGCATCTGAAAGTAGAAACTCGCCCGATTACAACGGTATGTGTATTTTTTCCCTAGGCCATTCTGGTTAAGCGTTTGGAGCAGCAGAAGTGCGAAAAATTTTGTGCCTTGTCAACCATTTCTTGGCTTCAAACTCCCATATCTCGCGAACGGATTGACCTAAACCAAAAATTCCTATTGCATCTGAAATTAGAAACTCGCCCGATTACAACGGTATGTGTATTTTTTCCATAGGCCATTCTGGTTTCGCGTTTGGAGCAGCAGAATTGCGATAAATTTTTGCCTTGTCAACCATTTCTTGGCTTCAAACTCCCATATCTCGCGAACGGATTGACATAACCCAAAATTCCTATTGCATCTGAAAGTAGAAACTCGCACGATTACAACGGTATGTGTATTTTTTCCCTAGGCCATTCTGGTTTCGCGTTTGGAGCAGCAGAATTGCGATCAATTTTTTGCCCTGTCAAACATTTCTTGGCTTCAAAGTCCCATATCTCGCGAACGGATTGACATAACCCAAAAATTCCTATTGCATCTGAAAGTAGAAACTCGCCCGATTACAACGGTATGTGTATTTTTCCCCTAGGCCACTCTGGTTAAGCGTTTGGAGCAGCAGAATTGCGAAAAATTTTGTGCGTTCTCAACCATTTCTTGGCTTCAGACTCCCATATCTCGCGAACGGATTGGCCTAACCCAAAAATTACTGTTGCGTCTGAAAGTAGAAACTCGCACGATTACAACGGTATGTGTATTTTCTCCCTAGGCCATTCTGGTTAAGCGTTTGGGGCAGCAGAATTGCGAAAAATTTTGGCCCTTCTCAACCATTTCTTGGCTTCAAACTCCCATATCTCACGAACGGATTGACATAACCCAAAAATTCCTGTTGCGTCTGAAAGTAGAAAATCGCACGATTACAACGGTATGTGTATTTTTTCCCTAGGCCATTCTGGTTTCGCGTTTGGAGCAGCAGAATTGCGATCAATTTCTGGCCTTGTCAACCATTTCTTGGCTTCAAATTCCCATATCTCGCGAACGGATTGACATATCTCAAAAATTCCTGTTGCGTCTGAAAGTAGAAACTCGCACGATTACAACGGTATGTGCATTTTTTCCCTAGCACATTCTGGTTAAGCGTTTGGAGCAGCAGAATTGCGAAAAATTTTTTGCCTTCTCAACCATTTCTTGGCTTCAAACTCCCATATCTCGCGAACGGATTGACCTAACCCAAAAATTCCTGCTGCGTCTGAATGTAGAAACTCGCCCGATTACAACGGTATGTGTATTTTTTCCCTAGGCCATTCTGGTTAAGCGATTGGAGCAGCAGAAGTACGAAAAATTTGTTGTCTTTTCAACCATTTCTTAGCTTCAAACTCCCATATCTCGCGAACGGATTGACATAACCCAAAAATTCCTATTTCATCTGAAAGTAGAATCTCGCCCGATTACAACGGTATGTCCATTTTTTCCCTAGCCCATTCTGGTTAAGCGTTTGGAGCAGCAGAATTGCGAAAAATTTTGGGCCTTCTCAACCATTTCTTGGCTTCAAACTCCCATATCTCGCGAACGGATTGACCCAACCCAAAAATTCCTGTTGCGTCTGAAAGTAGAAGCTCGCCCGATTACAACGGTATGTGTACTTTTTCCCTAGGCCATTTTGGTTTCGCGTTTGGAGCAGCAGAATTGCGAAAGATTTTTTGCCTTGTCAATCATTTCTTGGCTTCAAACTCCCATATCTCGCGAACGGATTGACATAACCCAAAAATTCCTATTGCATCTGAAAGTAGAAACTCGCCCGGTTACAACGGTATGTGTATTTTTTCCCTAGGCCATTCTGGTTAAGCGTTTGGAGCAGCAGAATTGCGAAAAATTTTTTGTCTTCTCAACCATTTCTTGGCTTCAAACTCCCGTATCTCGCGAACGGATTGACCTAACCCAAAAATACCTGCTGCGTCTGAAAGTAGAAACTCGCCCGATTACAACTGTATGTGTATTTTTTCCCTAGGCCATTCTGTTTAAGCTATTGGAGCAGCAGAAGTGCGAAAATTTGGTGTCTTGTCAAACATTTCTTAGCTTCAAACTCCCATATCTCGCGAACGGATTGACCTAAGCCAAAAATTCCTATTGCATCTGAAAGTAGAAACTCGCCCGATTGCAACGGGATGTGCATTTTTTCCCTAGGCCATTCTGGTTAAGCGTTTGGAGCAGCAGAATTGCGAAAAAATTTTTTGCGTTCTCAACCATTTCTTGGCTTCAAACTCCCATATCTGGCGAACAGATTGACCCAAACCCAAAAATTCCTGTTGCGTCTGAAAGTAGCAGCTCGCCCGATTACAACGGTATGTGTACTTTTTCCTAGCCCATTTTGGTTTCGCGTTTGGAGCAGCAGAATTGCGAAAGATTTTTTGTCTTCTCAACCATTTCTTGGCTTCAAACTCCCATATCTCGCGAACGGATTGACATATCTCAAAATATCCTGTTGCGTCTGAAAGTAGAAACTCGCACGATGACAACGGTATGTGCATTTTTCCCTAGCCCATTCTGGTTAAGCGTTTGGAGCAGCAGAATTGCGAAAATTTTTTGCCTTGTCAACCATTTCTTGGCTTCAAACTCCCATATCTCGCGAAAGGATTGACATTACCCAAAAATTCCTGTTGCGTCTGAAAGTAGAAACTCGCACGATTATAACGGTATGTGTATTTTTTCCATAGGCCATTCTGGTTTCGCGTTTGGAGCAGCAGAATTGCGATAAATTTTTTGCCTTGTCAACCATTTCTTGGCTTCAAACTCCCATATCTCGCGAACGGATTGACATAACCCAAAAATTCCTATTGCATCTGAAAGTAGAAACTCGCCCGATTACAACGGTATGTGTATTTTTTCCCTAGGCCATTCTGGTTAAGCGTTTGGAGCAGCAGAATTGCGAATAATTTTGGGCCTTCTCAACCATTTCTTGGCTTCAAGCTCCCATATCTCGCGAACGGATTGACCTAACCCAAAAATTCCTATTGCATCTGAAAGTAGAAACTCGCCCGATTACAACGGTATGTGTATTTTTTCCCTAGGCCATTCTGTTTAAGCGTTTGGAGCAGCAGAATTGCGTAAAATTTTTTGCCTTGTGAACCATTTCTTGGCTCCAAACTCCCATATCTCGCGCACGGATTGACCTAAGCCAAAAATTCCTATTGCATCTGAAAGTAACAACTCGCCCGATTGCAACGGTATGTGCATTTTTTCCCTTGGCCATTCTGGTTAAGCGTTTGGAGCAGCAGAATTGCGAAAAATTTTTTGCGTTCTCAACCATTTCTTGGTTTCAAACTCCCATATCTCGCGAACGGATTGACCCAACCCAAAAATTCCTGTTGTGTCTGAAAGTAGAAGCTCGCCCGATTACAACGGTATGTGTACTTTTTCCCTAGGCCCTTTTTGGTTTCGCGTTTGGAGCAGCAGAATTGCGAAAGATTTTTTGCCTTGTCAATCATTTCTTGGCTTCTAACTCCCATATCTCGCGAACGGATTGAAATATCTCAAAAATTCCTGTTGCGTCTGAAAGTAGAAGCTCGCACGATTACAACGGTATGTGCATTTTTTCCCTAGCCCATTCTGGTTAAGCGTTTGGAGCAGCAGAATTGCGAAAAATTCTTTGCCTTGTCAACCATTTCTTGGCTTCAATCTCCCATATCTCGCGAACGAATTGACATAACCCAAAAATTCCTATTGCATCTGAAAGTAGAAACTCGCCCGATTACAACGGTATGTGTATTTTTTCCCTAGGCCATTCTGGTTAAGCGTTTGGAGCAGCAGAATTGCGTAAAATTTTTTGCCTTGTGAACCATTTCTTGGCTTCAAACTCCCATATCTCGCGAAAGGATTGACATAACCCAAAAATTCCTGTTGCGTCTGAAAGTAGAAACTCGCACGATTACAACGGTATGTGTATTTTTTCCATAGGCCATTCTGGTTTCGCGTTTGGAGCAGCAGAATTGCGATAAATTTTTTTCCTTGTCAACCATTTCTTGGCTTCAAACTCCCATATCTCGCGATCGGATTGACATAACCCAAAAATTCCTATTGTATCTGAAAGTAGAAACTCGCCCGATTACAACGGTATGTGTATTTTTTCCCTAGGCCATTCTGGTTAAGCGTTTGGAGCAGCAGAATTGCGAATAATTTTGGGCCTTCTCAACCATTTCTTGGATTCAAGCTCCCATATCTCGCGAACGGATTGACCTAACCCAAAAATTCCTATTGCATCTGAAAGTAGAAACTCGCCCGATTACAACGGTATGTGTATTTTTCCCCGAGGCCATTCTGGTTAAGCGTTTGGAGCAGCAGAATTGCGAAAAATTTTTTGCCTTCTCAACCATTTCTTGGCTTCAAACTCCCATATCTCGCGAACGGATTGACCTAACCCAAAAATTCCTATTGCATCTGAAAGTAGAAAATCGCACGATTACAACGGTGTGTGTATTTTTTCCCTAGGCAATTCTGGTTAAGCGTTTGGAGCAGCAGAATTGCGAAAAATTTTGGGCCTTCTCAACCATTTCTTGGCTTCAAACTCCCATATCTCGCGAATGGATTGACATAACCCAAAAATTCCTATTGCATCTGAAAGTAGAAACTCGCCCGATTACAACGGTATGTGTATTTTTTCCCTAGGCCATTCTGGTGAAGCGTTTGGAGCAGCAGAATTGCGAAAAATTTTTTGTCTTCTCAACCATTTCTTGGCTTCAAACTCCCATATCTCGCGAACGGATTGACCTAACCCAAAAATACCTGCTGCGTCTGAAAGTAGAAACTCGCCCGATTACAACTGTATGTGTATTTTTTCCCTAGGCCATTCTGTTTAAGCGATTGGAGCAGCAGAAGTGCGAAAAATTTGGTGTCTTGTCAAACATTTCTTAGCTTCAAACTCTCATATCTCGCGAACGGATTGACCTAAGCCAAAAATTCCTATTGCATCTGAAAGTAGAAACTCGCCCGATTGCAACGGGATGTGCATTTTTTCCCTAGGCCATTCTGGTTAAGCGTTTGGAGCAGCAGAATTGCGAAAAATTTTTTGCGTTCTCAACCATTTCTTGGCTTCAAACTCACATATCTCGCGAACGGATTGACCCAACCCAAAAATTCCTGTTGCGTCTGAAAGTAGAAGCTCGCCCGATTACAACGGTATGTGTACTTTTTCCATAGCCCATTTTGGTTTCGCGTTTGGAGCAGCAGAATTGCGAAAGATTTTTTGCCTTGTCAATCATTTCTTGGCTTCAAACTCCCATATCTCGCGAACGGATTGACATATCTCAAAAATTCCTGTTGCGTCTGAAAGTAGAAACTCGCACGATTACAACGGTATGTGCATTTTTTCCCTAGCCCATTCTGGTTAAGCGTTTGGAGCTGCAGAATTGCGAAAAATTTTTTGCCTTGTCAACCATTTCTTGGCTTCAATCTCCCATATCGCGCGAACGGATTGACATAACCCAAAAATTCCTATTGCATCTGAAAGTAGAAACTCGCCCGATTACAACGGTATGTGTATTTTTCCCCGAGGCCATTCTGGATAAGCGTTTGGAGCAGCAGAATTGCGAAAGATTATTTGCCTTGTCAACCATTTCTTGGCTTCAAACTCCCATATCTCGCGAACGGATTGACATAACCCAAAAATTCCTATTGCATCTGAAAGTAGAAACTCGCCCGATTACAACGGTATGTGTATTTTTTCCCTAGGCCATTCTGGTTAAGCGTTTGGAGCAGCAGAATTGCGAATAATTTTGGGCCTTCTCAACCATTTCTTGGCTTCAAGCTCCCATATCTCGCGAACGGATTGACCTAGCCCAAAAATTCCTATTGCACCTGAAAGTAGAAACTCGCCCGATTACAACGGTATGTGTATTTTTTCCCTAGGCCATTCTGGTTAAGCGTTTGGAGCAGCAGAATTGCGAAAAATTTTTTGTCTTCTCAACCATTTCTTGGCTTCAAACTCCCATATCTCGCGAACGGATTGACCTAACCCAAAAATTCCTGCTGCGCCTGAAAGTAGAAACTCGCCCGATTACAACGGTATGTGTATTTTTTCCCTAGGCCATTCTGTTTAAGCGATTGGAGCAGCAGAAGTGCGAAAAATTTGGTGTCTTGTCAAACATTTCTTAGCTTCAAACTCCCATATCTCGCGAACGGATTGACCTAAGCCAAAAATTCCTATTGCATCTGAAAGTAGAAGCTCGCCCGATTGCAACGGGATGTGCATTTTTTCCCTAGGCCATTCTGGTTAAGCGTTTGGAGCAGCAGAATTGCGAAAAATTTTTTGCGTTCTCAACCATTTCTTGGCTTCAAACTCCCATATCTCGCGAACGGATTGACTCAACCCAAAAATTCCTGTTGCGTCTGAAAGTAGAAGCTCGCCCGATTACAACGGTATGTGTACTTTTTCCCTAGGCCATTTTGGTTTCGCGTTTGGAGCAGCAGAATTGCGAAAGATTTTTTGCCTTGTCAATCATTTCTTGGCTTCAAACTCCCATATCTCGCGAACGGATTGACATATCTCAAAAATTCCTGTTGCGTCTGAAAGTAGAAGCTCGCACGATTACAACGGTATGTTCATTTTTTCCCTAGCCCATTCTGGTTAAGCGTTTGGAGCAGCAGAAGTGCGAAAAATTTGGTGTCTTGTCAAACATTTCTTAGCTTCAAACTCCCATATCTCGCGAACGGATTGACCTAACCCAAAAATTCCTGTTGCGTCTGAAAGTAGAAACTCGCACGATTACAACGGTATGTGTATTTTCTCCATAGGCCATTCTGGTTTCGCGTTTGGAGCGGCAGAATTGCGATAAATTTTTTGCCTTGTCAACCATTTCTTGGCTTCAATCTCCCATATCTCGCGAACGGATTGACATAACCCAAAAATTCCTATTGCATCTGAAAGTAGATACTCGCCCGATTACAACGGTATGTGTATTTTTTCCCTAGGCCATTCTGGTTAAGCGTTTGGAGCAGCAGAATTGCGAAAAATTTTTTGTCTTCTCAACCATTTCTTGGCTTCAAACTCCCATATCTCGCGAACGGATTGACCTAACCCAAAAATACCTGCTGCGTCTGAAAGTAGAAACTCGCCCGATTACAACTGTATGTGTATTTTTTCCCTAGGCCATTCTGGTTAAGCGTTTGGAGCAGCAGAATTGCGAAAAATTTTTTGCGTTCTCAACCATTTCTTGGCTTCAAGCTCCCATATCTCGCGAACGGATTGACCTAACCCAAAAATTCCTGTTGCGTCTGAAAGTAGCAGCTCGCCCGATTACAACGGTATGTGTACTTTTTCCCTAGCCCATTTTGGTTTCGCGTTTGGAGCAGCAGAATTGCGAAAGATTTTTTGCCTTGTCAATCATTTCTTGGCTTCAAACTCCCATATCTCGCGAACGGATTGACATATCTCAAAAATTCCTGTTGCGTCTGAAAGTAGAAACTCGCACGACGACAACGGTATGTGCATTTTTTCCCTAGCTCATTCTGGTTAAGCGTTTGGAGCAGCAGAAGTGCGAAAAATTTGGTGTCTTGTCAAACATTTCTTAGCTTCAAACTCCCATATCTCGCGAACGGATTGAACTAAGCCAAAAATTCCTATTGCATCTGAAAGTAGAAACTCGCCCGATTGCAACGGGATGTGCATTTTTTCCCTAGGCCATTCTGGTTAAGCGTTTGGAGCAGCAGAATTGCGAAAAATTTTTTGCGTTCTCAACCATTTCTTGGCTTCAAACTCACATATCTCGCGAACGGATTGACCCAACCCAAAAATTCCTGTTGCGTCTGAAAGTAGAAGCTCGCCCGATTACAACGGTATGTGTACTTTTTCCATAGCCCATTTTGGTTTCGCGTTTGGAGCAGCAGAATTGCGAAAGATTTTTTGCCTTGTCAACCATTTCTTGGCTTCAATCTCCCATATCGCGCGAACGGATTGACATAACCCAAAAATTCCTATTGCATCTGAAAGTAGAAACCCGCCCGATTACAACGGTATGTGTATTTTTCCCCGAGGCCATTCTGGTTAAGCGTTTGGAGCAGCAGAATTGCGAAAGATTATTTGCCTTGTCAACCATTTCTTGGCTTCAAACTCCCATATCTCGCGAACGGATTGACATAACCCAAAAATTCCTATTGCATCTGAAAGTAGAAACTCGCCCGATTACAACGGTATGTGTATTTTTTCCCTAGGCCATTCTGGTTAAGCGTTTGGAGCAGCAGAATTGCGAATAATTTTGGGCCTTCTCAACCATTTCTTGGCTTCAAGCTCCCATATCTCGCGAACGGATTGACCTAGCCCAAAAATTCCTATTGCACCTGAAAGTAGAAACTCGCCCGATTACAACGGTATGTGTATTTTTTCCCTAGGCCATTCTGGTTAAGCGTTTGGAGCAGCAGAATTGCAAAAAATTTTTTGTCTTCTCAACCATTTCTTGGCTTCAAACTCCCATATCTCGCGAACGGATTGACCTAACCCAAAAATTCCTGCTGCGCCTGAAAGTAGAAACTCGCCCGATTACAACGGTATGTGTATTTTTTCCCTAGGCCATTCTGTTTAAGCGATTGGAGCAGCAGAAGTGCGAAAAATTTGGTGTCTTGTCAAACATTTCTTAGCTTCAAACTCCCATATCTCGCGAACGGATTGACCTAAGCCAAAAATTCCTATTGCATCTGAAAGTAGAAACTCGCCCGATTGCAACGGGATGTGCATTTTTTCCCTAGGCCATTCTGGTTAAGCGTTTGGAGCAGCAGAATTGCGAAAAATTTTTTGCGTTCTCAACCATTTCTTGGCTTCAAACTTCCATATCTCGCGAACGGATTGACCTAACCCAAAAATACCTGCTGCGTCTGAAAGTAGAAACTCGCCCGATTACAACGGTATGTGCATTTTTTCCCTAGCCCATTCTGGTTAAGCGTTTGGAGCAGCAGAATTGCGAAAAATTTTGGGCCTTCTCAACCATTTCTTGGCTTCAAACTCCCATATCTCGCGAACGGATTGACCTAACCCAAAAATACCTGCTGCGTCTGAAAGTAGAAACTCGCCCGATTACAACTGTATGTGTATTTTTTCCCTAGGCCATTCTGGTTAAGCGTTTGGAGCAGCAGAATAGCGAAAAATTTTTTGCGTTCTCAACCATTTCTTGGCTTCAAACTCCCATATCTCGCGAACGGATTGACCCAACCCAAAAATTCCTGTTGCGTCTGAAAGTAGCAGCTCGCCCGATTACAACGGTATGTGTACTTTTTCCCTAGCCCATTTTGGTTTCGCGTTTGGAGCAGCAGAATTGCGAAAGATTTTTTGCCTTGTCAATCATTTCTTGGCTTCAAACTCCCATATCTCGCGAACGGATTGACATATCTCAAAAATTCCTGTTGCGTCTGAAAGTAGAAACTCGCACGACGACAACGGTATGTGCATTTTTTCCCTAGCTCATTCTGGTTAAGCGTTTGGAGCAGCAGAAGTGCGAAAAATTTGGTGTCTTGTCAAACATTTCTTAGCTTCAAACTCCCATATCTCGCGAACGGATTGAACTAAGCCAAAAATTCCTATTGCATCTGAAAGTAGAAACTCGCCCGATTGCAACGGGATGTGCATTTTTTCCCTAGGCCATTCTGGTTAAGCGTTTGGAGCAGCAGAATTGCGAAAAATTTTTTGCGTTCTCAACCATTTCTTGGCTTCAAACTCCCATATCTCGCGAACGGATTGACCTAAGCCAAAAATTCCTATTGCATCTGAAAGTAGAAACTAGCCCGATTACAACGGTATGTGTATTTTTTCCCTAGGCCATTCTGGTTAAGCGTTTGGAGCAGCAGAATTGCGAAAAATTTTTTGCCTTGTCAACCATTTCGTGGCTTCAAACTCCCATATCTCGCGAAAGGATTGACATAACCCAAAAATTCCTGTTGCGTCTGAAAGTAGATACTCGCCCGATTACAACGGTATGTGTATTTTCCCCCTAGGCCATTCTGGTCAAGCGTTTGGAGCAGCAGAATTGCGTAAAATTTTTTGCCTTGTGAACCATTTCTTGGCTTCAAACTACCATATCTCGCGAAAGGATTAACATAACCCAAAAATTCCTGTTGCGTCTGAAAGTAGAAACTCGCACGATTACAACGGTATGTGTATTTTTTCCATAGGCCATTCTGGTTTCGCGTTTGGAGCAGCAGAATTGCGATAAATTTTTTGCCTTGTCAACCATTTCTTGGCTTCAAACTCCCATATCTCGCGAACGGATTGACATAACCCAAAAATTCCTATTGCATCTGAAAGTAGAAACTCGCCCGATTGCAACGGTATGTGTATTTTTTCCCTAGGCCATTCTGGTTAAGCGTTTGGAGCAGCAGAATTGCGAATAATTTTGGGCCTTCTCAACCATTTCTTGGCTTCAAGCTCCCATATCTCGCGAACGGATTGACCTAACCCAAAAATTCCTATTGCATCTGAAAGTAGAAACTCGCCCGATTACAACGGTATGTGTATTTTTCCCTTAGGCCATTCTGGTTAAGCGTTTGGAGCAGCAGAATTGCGAAAAATTTTTTGTCTTCTCAACCATTTCTTGGCTTCAAACTCCCATATCTCGCGAACGGATTGACATAACCCAAAAATTCCTATTGCATCTGAAAGTAGAAACTCGCCCGATTGCAACGGTATGTGTATTTTTTCCCTAGGCCATTCTGGTTAAGCGTTTGGAGCAGCAGAATTGCGAAAAATTTTTTGCGTTCTCAACCATTTCTTGGCTTCAAACTCCCATATCTCGCGAACGGATTGACCCAACCCAAAAATTCCTGTTGCGTCTGAAAGTAGCAGCTCGCCCGATTACAACGGTATGTGTACTTTTTCCCTAGCCCATTTTGGTTTCGCGTTTGGAGCAGCAGAATTGCGAAAGATTTTTTGCCTTGTCAATCATTTCTTGGCTTCAAACTCCCATATCTCGCGAACGGATTGACATATCTCAAAAATTCCTGTTGCGTCTGAAAGTAGAAACTCGCACGATGACAACGGTATGTGCATTTTTTCCCTAGCTCATTCTGGTTAAGCGTTTGGAGCAGCAGAATTGCGAAAAATTTTTTGCCTTGTCAACCATTTCTTGGCTTCAAACTCCCATATCTCGCGAAAGGATTGACATAACCCAAAAATTCCTGTAGCGTCTGAAAGTATAAACTCGCACGATTACAACGGTATGTGTATTTTTTCCATAGGCCATTCCGGTTTCGCGTTTGGAGCAGCAGAATTGCGATAAATTTTTTGCCTTGTCAACCATTTCTTGGCTTCAATCTCCCATATCGCGCGAACGGATTGACATAACCCAAAAATTCCTATTGCATCTGAAAGTAGAAACTCGCCCGATTGCAACGGTATGTGTATTTTTTCCCTAGGCCATTCTGGTTAAGCGTTTGGAGCAGCAGAATTGCGTAAAATTTTTTGCCTTGTGAACCATTTCTTGGCTTCAAACTCCCATATCTCGCGAAAGGATTGACATTACCCAAAAATTCCTGTTGCGTCTGAAAGTAGAAACTCGCACGATTATAACGGTATGTGTATTTTTTCCATAGGCCATTCTGGTTTCGCGTTTGGAGCAGCAGAATTGCGATAAATTTTTTGCCTTGTCAACCATTTCTTGGCTTCAAACTCCCATATCTCGCGAACGGATTGACATAACCCAAAAATTCCTATTGCATCTGAAAGTAGAAACTCGCCCGATTACAACGGTATGTGTATTTTTTCCCTAGGCCATTCTGGTTAAGCGTTTGGAGCAGCAGAATTGCGAATAATTTTGGGCCTTCTCAACCATTTCTTGGCTTCAAGCTCCCATATCTCGCGAACGGATTGACCTAACCCAAAAAGTCCTATTGCATCTGAAAGTAGAAACTCGCCCGATTACAACGGTATGTGTATTTTTTCCCTAGGCCATTCTGGTTAAGCGTTTGGAGCAGCAGAATTGCGTAAAATTTTTTGCCTTGTGAACCATTTCTTGGCTTCAAACTCCCATATCTCGTGATCGGATTGACCTTACCCAAAAATTCCTATTGCATCTGAAAGTAGAAACTCGCCCGATTACAACGGTATGTGTATTTTTTCCCTAGGCCATTCTGGTTAAGCGTTTGGAGCAGCAGAATTGCGAAAAATTTTTTGTCTTCTCAACCATTTCTTGGCTTCAAACTCCCATATCTCGCGAACGGATTGACCTAACCCAAAAATACCTGCTGCGTCTGAAAGTAGAAACTCGCCCGATTACAACTGCATGTGTATTTTTTCCCTAGGCCATTCTGTTTAAGCGATTGGAGCAGCAGAAATGCGAAAAATTTGGTGTGATGTCAAACATTTCTTAGCTTCAAACTCCCATATCTCGCGAACGGATTGACCTAAGCCAAAAATTCCTATTGCATCTGAAAGTAAAAACTCGCCCGATTGCAACGGTATGTGCATTTTTTCCCTAGGCCATTCTGGTTAAGCGTTTGGAGCAGCAGAATTGCGAAAAATTTTTTGCGTTCTCAACCATTTCTTGGCTTCAAACTCCCATATCTCGCGAACGGATTGACCCAACCCAAAAATTCCTGTTGCGTCTGAAAGTAGAAGCTCGCCCGATTACAACGGTATGTGTACTTTTTCCCTAGGCCCTTTTTGGTTTCGCGTTTGGAGCAGCAGAATTGCGAAAGATTTTTTGCCTTGTCAATCATTTCTTGGCTTCAAACTCCCATATCTCGCGAACGGATTGACATATCTCAAAAATTCCTGTTGCGTCTGAAAGTAGAAACTCGCACGATGACAACGGTATGTGCATTTTTTCCCTAGGCCATTCTGGTTAAGCGTTTGGAGCAGCAGAATTGCGAAAAATTTTTTGCCTTGTCAACCATTTCTTGGCTTCAAACTCCCATATCTCGCGAAAGGATTGACATAACCCAAAAATTCCTGTTGCGTCTGAAAGTAGAAACTCGCACGATTACAACGGTATGTGTATTTTTTCCATAGGCCATTCCGGTTTCGCGTTTGGAGCAGCAGAATTGCGATAAATTTTTTGCCTTGTCAACCATTTCTTGGCTTCAATCTCCCATATCGCGCGAACGGATTGACATAACCCAAAAATTCCTATTGCATCTGAAAGTAGAAACTCGCCCGATTGCAACGGTATGTGTATTTTTTCCCTAGGCCATTCTGGTTAAGCGTTTGGAGCAGCAGAATTGCGTAAAATTTTTTGCCTTGTGAACCATTTCTTGGCTTCAAACTCCCATATCTCGCGAAAGGATTGACATTACCCAAAAATTCCTGTTGCGTCTGAAAGTAGAAACTCGCACGATTATAACGGTATGTGTATTTTTTCCATAGGCCATTCTGGTTTCGCGTTTGGAGCAGCAGAATTGCGATAAATTTTTTGCCTTGTCAACCATTTCTTGGCTTCAATCTCCCATATCGCGCGAACGGATTGACATAACCCAAAAATTCCTATTGCATCTGAAAGTAGAAACTCGCCCGATTGCAACGGTATGTGTATTTTTTCCCTAGGCCATTCTGGTTAAGCGTTTGGAGCAGCAGAATTGCGTAAAATTTTTTGCCTTGTGAACCATTTCTTGGCTTCAAACTCCCATATCTCGCGAAAGGATTGACATTACCCAAAAATTCCTGTTGCGTCTGAAAGTAGAAACTCGCACGATTATAACGGTATGTGTATTTTTTCCATAGGCCATTCTGGTTTCGCGTTTGGAGCAGCAGAATTGCGATAAATTTTTTGCCTTGTCAACCATTTCTTGGCTTCAAACTCCCATATCTCGCGAACGGATTGACATAACCCAAAAATTCCTATTGCATCTGAAAGTAGAAGCTCGCCCGATTACAACGGTATGTGTATTTTTTCCCTAGGCAATTCTGGTTAAGCGTTTGGAGCAGCAGAATTGCGAATAATTTTGGGCCTTCTCAACCATTTCTTGGCTTCAAGCTCCCATATCTCGCGAACGGATTGACCTAACCCAAAAATTCCTATTGCATCTGAAAGTAGAAACTCGTCCGATTACAACGGTATGTGTATTTTTTCCCTAGGCCATTCTGGTTAAGCGTTTGGAGCAGCAGAATTGCGTAAAATTTTTTGCCTTGTGAACCATTTCTTGGCTTCAAACTCCCATATCTCGTGAACGGATTGACCTTACCCAAAAATTCCTATTGCATCTGAAAGTAGAAACTCGCCCGATTACAACGGTATGTGTATTTTTTCCCTAGGCCATTCTGGTTAAGCGTTTGGAGCAGCAGAATTGCGAAAAATTTTTTGTCTTCTCAACCATTTCTTGGCTTCAAACTCCCATATCTCGCGAACGGATTGACCTAACCCAAAAATACCTGCTGCGTCTGAAAGTAGAAACTCGCCCGATTACAACTGCATGTGTATTTTTTCCCTAGGCCATTCTGTTTAAGCGATTGGAGCAGCAGAAATGCGAAAAATTTGGTGTGATGTCAAACATTTCTTAGCTTCAAACTCCCATATCTCGCGAACGGATTGACCTAAGCCAAAAATTCCTATTGCATCTGAAAGTAAAAACTCGCCCGATTGCAACGGTATGTGCATTTTTTCCCTAGGCCATTCTGGTTAAGCGTTTGGAGCAGCAGAATTGCGAAAAATTTTTTGCGTTCTCAACCATTTCTTGGCTTCAAACTCCCATATCTCGCGAACGGATTGACCCAACCCAAAAATTCCTGTTGCGTCTGAAAGTAGAAGCTCGCCCGATTACAACGGTATGTGTACTTTTTCCCTAGGCCCTTTTTGGTTTCGCGTTTGGAGCAGCAGAATTGCGAAAGATTTTTTGCCTTGTCAATCATTTCTTGGCTTCAAACTCCCATATCTCGCGAACGGATTGACATATCTCAAAAATTCCTGTTGCGTCTGAAAGTAGAAACTCGCACGATGACAACGGTATGTGCATTTTTTCCCTAGGCCATTCTGGTTAAGCGTTTGGAGCAGCAGAATTGCGAAAAATTTTTTGCCTTGTCAACCATTTCTTGGCTTCAAACTCCCATATCTCGCGAAAGGATTGACATAACCCAAAAATTCCTGTTGCGTCTGAAAGTAGAAACTCGCACGATTACAACGGTATGTGTATTTTTTCCATAGGCCATTCCGGTTTCGCGTTTGGAGCAGCAGAATTGCGATAAATTTTTTGCCTTGTCAACCATTTCTTGGCTTCAATCTCCCATATCGCGCGAACGGATTGACATAACCCAAAAATTCCTATTGCATCTGAAAGTAGAAACTCGCCCGATTGCAACGGTATGTGTATTTTTTCCCTAGGCCATTCTGGTTAAGCGTTTGGAGCAGCAGAATTGCGTAAAATTTTTTGCCTTGTGAACCATTTCTTGGCTTCAAACTCCCATATCTCGCGAAAGGATTGACATTACCCAAAAATTCCTGTTGCGTCTGAAAGTAGAAACTCGCACGATTATAACGGTATGTGTATTTTTTCCATAGGCCATTCTGGTTTCGCGTTTGGAGCAGCAGAATTGCGATAAATTTTTTGCCTTGTCAACCATTTCTTGGCTTCAATCTCCCATATCGCGCGAACGGATTGACATAACCCAAAAATTCCTATTGCATCTGAAAGTAGAAACTCGCCCGATTGCAACGGTATGTGTATTTTTTCCCTAGGCCATTCTGGTTAAGCGTTTGGAGCAGCAGAATTGCGTAAAATTTTTTGCCTTGTGAACCATTTCTTGGCTTCAAACTCCCATATCTCGCGAAAGGATTGACATTACCCAAAAATTCCTATTGCATCTGAAAGTAGAAGCTCGCCCGATTACAACGGTATGTGTATTTTTTCCCTAGGCAATTCTGGTTAAGCGTTTGGAGCAGCAGAATTGCGAATAATTTTGGGCCTTCTCAACCATTTCTTGGCTTCAAGCTCCCATATCTCGCGAACGGATTGACCTAACCCAAAAATTCCTATTGCATCTGAAAGTAGAAACTCGTCCGATTACAACGGTATGTGTATTTTTTCCCTAGGCCATTCTGGTTAAGCGTTTGGAGCAGCAGAATTGCGTAAAATTTTTTGCCTTGTGAACCATTTCTTGGCTTCAAACTCCCATATCTCGTGAACGGATTGACCTTACCCAAAAATTCCTATTGCATCTGAAAGTAGAAACTCGCCCGATTACAACGGTATGTGTATTTTTTCCCTAGGCCATTCTGGTTAAGCGTTTGGAGCAGCAGAATTGCGAAAAATTTTTTGTCTTCTCAACCATTTCTTGGCTTCAAACTCCCATATCTCGCGAACGGATTGACCTAACCCAAAAATACCTGCTGCGTCTGAAAGTAGAAACTCGACCGATTACAACTGCATGTGTATTTTTTCCCTAGGCCATTCTGTTTAAGCGATTGGAGCAGCAGAAGTGCGAAAAATTTGGTGTCATGTCAAACATTTCTTAGCTTCAAACTCCCATATCTCGCGAACGGATTGACCTAAGCCAAAAATTCCTATTGCATCTGAAAGTAAAAACTCGCCCGATTGCAACGGTATGTGCATTTTTTCCCTAGGCCATTCTGGTTAAGCGTTTGGAGCAGCAGAATTGCGAAAAATTTTTTGCGTTCTCAACCATTTCTTGGCTTCAAACTCCCATATCTCGCGAACGGATTGACCCAACCCAAAAATTCCTGTTGCGTCTGAAAGTAGAAGCTCGCCCGATTACAACGGTATGTGTACTTTTTCCCTAGGCCCTTTTTGGTTTCGCGTTTGGAGCAGCAGAATTGCGAAAGATTTTTTGCCTTGTCAATCATTTCTTGGCTTCAAACTCCCATATCTCGCGAACGGATTGACATATCTCAAAAATTCCTGTTGCGTCTGAAAGTAGAAACTCGCACGATGACAACGGTATGTGCATTTTTTCCCTAGCTCATTCTGGTTAAGCGTTTGGAGCAGCAGAATTGCGAAAAATTTTTTGCCTTGTCAACCATTTCTTGGCTTCAAACTCCCATATCTCGCGAAAGGATTGACATAACCCAAAAATTCCTGTTGCGTCTGAAAGTAGAAACTCGCACGATTACAACGGTATGTGTATTTTTTCCATAGGCCATTCCGGTTTCGCGTTTGGAGCAGCAGAATTGCGATAAATTTTTTGCCTTGTCAACCATTTCTTGGCTTCAATCTCCCATATCGCGCGAAAGGATTGACATAACCCAAAAATTCCTATTGCATCTGAAAGTAGAAACTCGCCCGATTGCAACGGTATGTGTATTTTTTCCCTAGGCCATTCTGGTTAAGCGTTTGGAGCAGCAGAATTGCGTAAAATTTTTTGCCTTGTGAACCATTTCTTAGCTTCAAACTCCCATATCTCGCGAAAGGATTGACATTACCCAAAAATTCCTGTTGCGTCTGAAAGTAGAAACTCGCACGATTATAACGGTATGTGTATTTTTTCCATAGGCCATTCTGGTTTCGCGTTTGGAGCAGCAGAATTGCGATAAATTTTTTGCCTTGTCAACCATTTCTTGGCTTCAAACTCCCATATCTCGCGAACGGATTGACATAACCCAAAAATTCCTATTGCATCTGAAAGTAGAAACTCGCCCGATTACAACGGTATGTGTATTTTTTCCCTAGGCCATTCTGGTTAAGCGTTTGGAGCAGCAGAATTGCGAATAATTTTGGGCCTTCTCAACCATTTCTTGGCTTCAAGCTCCCATATCTCGCGAACGGATTGACCTAACCCAAAAATTCCTATTGCATCTGAAAGTAGAAACTCGCCCGATTACAACGGTATGTGTATTTTTTCCCTAGGCCATTCTGGTTAAGCGTTTGGAGCAGCAGAATTGCGTAAAATTTTTTGCCGTGTGAACCATTTCTTGGCTTCAAACTCCCATATCTCGTGAACGGATTGACCTTACCCAAAAATTCCTATTGCATCTGAAAGTAGAAACTCGCCCGATTACAACGGTATGTGTATTTTTTCCCTAGGCCATTCTGGTTAAGCGTTTGGAGCAGCAGAATTACGAAAATTTTTTTGTCTTCTCAACCATTTCTTGGCTTCAAACTCCCATATCTCGCGAAAGGATTGACATTACCCAAAAATTCCTGTTGCGTCTGAAAGTAGAAACTCGCACGATTATAACGGTATGTGTATTTTTTCCATAGGCCATTCTGGTTTCGCGGTTGGAGCAGCAGAATTGCGATAAATTTTTTGCCTTGTCAACCATTTCGTTGCTTCAAACTCCCATATCTCGCGAACGGATTGACATAACCCAAAAATTCCTATTGCATCTGAAAGTAGAAGCTCGCCCGATTACAACGGTATGTGTATTTTTTCCCTAGGCCATTCTGGTTAAGCGTTTGGAGCAGCAGAATTGCGAATAATTTTGGGCCTTCTCAACCATTTCTTGGCTTCAAGCTCCCATATCTCGCGAACGGATTGACCTAACCCAAAAATTCCAATTGCATCTGAAAGTAGAAACTCGCCCGATTACAACGGTATGTGTATTTTTTCCCTAGGCCATTCTGGTTAAGCGTTTGGAGCAGCAGAATTGCGAAAAATTTTTTGTCTTCTCAACCATTTCTTGGCTTCAAACTCCCATATCTCGCGAACGGATTGACCTAACCCAAAAATACCTGCTGCGTCTGAAAGTAGAAACTCGACCGATTACAACTGCATGTGTATTTTTTCCCTAGGCCATTCTGTTTAAGCGATTGGAGCAGCAGAAATGCGAAAAATTTGGTGTCATGTCAAACATTTCTTAGCTTCAAACTCCCATATCTCGCGAACGGATTGACCTAAGCCAAAAATTCCTATTGCATCTGAAAGTAAAAACTCGCCCGATTGCAAGGGTATGTGCATTTTTTCCCTAGGCCATTCTGGTTAAGCGTTTGGAGCAGCAGAATTGCGAAAAATTTTTTGCGTTCTCAACCATTTCTTGGCTTCAAACTCCCATATCTCGCGAACGGATTGACCCAACCCAAAAATTCCTGTTGCGTCTGAAAGTAGAAGCTCGCCCGATTACAACGGTATGTGTACTTTTTCCCTAGGCCCTTTTTGGTTTCGCGTTTGGAGCAGCAGAATTGCGAAAGATTTTTTGCCTTGTCAATCATTTCTTGGCTTCAAACTCCCATGTCTCGCGAACGGATTGACATATCTCAAAAATTCCTGTTGCGTCTGAAAGTAGAAACTCGCACGATGACAACGGTATGTGCATTTTTTCCCTAGCTCATTCTGGTTAAGCGTTTGGAGCAGCAGAATTGCGAAAAACTTTTTGCCTTGTCAACCATTTCTTGGCTTCAAACTCCCATATCTCGCGAAAGGATTGACATAACCCAAAAATTCCTGTTGCGTCTGAAAGTAGAAACTCGCACGATTACAACGGTATGTGTATTTTTTCCATAGGCCATTCCGGTTTCGCGTTTGGAGCAGCAGAATTGCGATAAATTTTTTGCCTTGTCAACCATTTCTTGGCTTCAATCTCCCATATCGCGCGAAAGGATTGACATAACCCAAAAATTCCTATTGCATCTGAAAGTAGAAACTCGCCCGATTGCAACGGTATGTGTATTTTTTTCCTAGGCCATTCTGGTTAAGCGTTTGGAGCAGCAGAATTGCGTAAAATTTTTTGCCTTGTGAACCATTTCTTGGCTTCAAACTCCCATATCTCGCGAAAGGATTGACATTACCCAAAAATTCCTGTTGCGTCTGAAAGTAGAAACTCGCACGATTATAACGGTATGTGTATTTTTTCCATAGGCCATTCTGGTTTTGCGTTTGGAGCAGCAGAATTGCGATAAATTTTTTGCCTTGTCAACCATTTCTTGGCTTCAAACTCCCATATCTCGCGAACGGATTGACATAACCCAAAAATTCCTATTGCATCTGAAAGTAGAAACTCGCCCGATTACAACGGTATGTGTATTTTTCCGCGAGGCCATTCTGGTTAAGCGTTTGGAGCAGCAGAATTACGAAAAATTTTTTGTCTTCTCAACCATTTCTTGGCTTCAAACTCCCAGATCTCGCGAACGGATTGACCTAACCCAAAAATTCCTATTGCATCTGAAAGTAGAAAATCGCACGATTACAACGGTATGTGTATTTTTTCCCTAGGCCATTCTGGTTTCGCGTTTGGAGCAGCAGAATTTCGATCAATTTTTTGCCTTATCAACCATTTCTTGGCTTCAAACTCCCATATCTCGCGAACGGATTGACATAACCCAAAAATTCCTATTGCATCTGAAAGTAGAAACTCGCCCGATTACAACGGTATGTGTATTTTTTCCCTAGGCCATTCTGTTTAAGCGATTGGAGCAGCAGAAGTGCGAAAAATTTTTTGCCTTGTCAATCATTTCTTGGCTTCAAACTCCCATATCTCGCGAACGGATTGACATATCTCAAAAATTCCTGTTGCGTCTGAAAGTAGAAACTCGCACGATTACAACGGTATGTGCATTTTTTCCCTAGTCCATTCTGGTTAAGCGTTTGGAGCAGCAGAATTGCGAAAAATTTTTTGCCTTGTCAACCATTTCTTGGCTTCAATCTCCCATATCGCGCGAACGTATTGACATAACCCAAAAATTCCTATTGCATCTGAAAGTAGAAACTCGCCCGATTACAGCGGTATGTGTATTTTTTCCCTAGGCCATTCTGGTTAAGCGTTTGGAGCAGCAGAATTGCGTAAAATTTTTTGCCTTGTGAACCATTTCTTGGCTTCAAACTCCCATATCTCGCGAAAGGATTGACATAACCCAAAAATTCCTGTTGCGTCTGAAAGTAGAAACTCGCACGATTATAACGGTATGTGTATTTTTTCCATAGGCCATTCTGGTTTCGCGTTTGGAGCAGCAGAATTGCGATAAATTTTTTGCCTTGTCAACCATTTCTTGGCTTCAAACTCCCATATCTCGCGAACGGATTGACATAACCCAAAAATTCCTATTGCATCTGAAAGTAGAAACACGCCCGATTACAGCGGTATGTGTATTTTTCCCCTAGGCCATTCTGGTTAAGCGTTTGGAGCAGCAGAATTGCGAATAATTTTGGGCCTTCTCAACCATTTCTTGGCTTCAAGCTCCCATATCTCGCGAACGGATTGACCTAACCCAAAAATTCCTATTGCATCTGAAAGTAGAAACTCGCCCGATTACAACGGTATGTGTATTTTTTCCCTAGGCCATTCTGGTTAAGCGTTTGGAGCAGCAGAATTGCGAAAAATTTGTTGTCTTCTCAACCATATCTTGGCTTCAAACTCGCATATCTCGCGAACGGATTGACCTAACCCAAAAATTCCTGCTGCGCCTGAAAGTAGAAACTCGCCCGATTACAACGGTATGTGTATTTTTTCCCTAGGCCATTCTGTTTAAGCGATTGGAGCAGCAGAAGTGCGAAAAATTTGGTGTCTTGTCAAACATTTCTTAGCTTCAAACTCCCATATCTCGCGAACGGATTGACCTAAGCCAAAAATTCCTATTGCATCTGAAAGTAGAAACTCGCCCGATTGCAACGGGATGTGCATTTTTTCCCTAGGCCATTCTGGTTAAGCGTTTGGAGCAGCAGAATTGCGAAAAATTTTTTGCGTTCTCAACCATTTCTTGGCTTCAAACTCCCATATCTCGCGAACGGATTGACCTAACCCAAAAATACCTGCTGCGTCTGAAAGTAGAAACTCGCCCGATTACAACTGTATGTGTATTTTTTCCCTAGGCCATTCTGTTTAAGCGATTGGAGCAGCAGAAGTCCGAAAAATTTGGTGTCTTGTCAAACATTTCTTAGCTTCAAACTCCCATATCTCGCGAACGGATTGACCTAAGCCAAAAATTCCTATTGCATCTGAAAGTAGAAACTCGCCCGATTGCAACGGGATGTGCATTTTTTCCTTAGGCCATTCTGGTTAAGCGTTTGGAGCAGCAGAATTGCGAAAAATTTTTTGCGTTCTCAACCATTTCTTGGCTTCAAACTCCCATATCGAACGAACGGATTGCCCAACCCAAAAATTCCTGTTGCGTCTGAAAGTAGAAGCTCGCCCGATTACAACGGTATGTGTACTTTTTCCATAGCCCATTTTGGTTTCGCGTTTGGAGCAGCAGAATTGCGAAAGATTTTTTGCCTTGTCAATCATTTCTTGGCTTCAAACTCCCATATCGCGCGAACGGATTGACATATCTCAAAAATTCCTGTTGCGTCTGAAAGTAGAAACTCGCACCATTACAACGTTATGTGCATTTTTTCCCTAGCCCATTCTGGTTAAGCGTTTGGAGCAGCAGAATTGCGAAAAATTTTTTGCCTTGTCAACCATTTCTTGGCTTCAATCTCCCATATCGCGCGAACGGATTGACATAACCCAAAAATTCTTATTGCATCTGAAAGTAGAAACTCGCCCGATTACAACGGTATGTGTATTTTGTCCCTAGGCCATTCTGGTTAAGCGTTTGGAGCAGCAGAATTGCGTAAAATTTTTTGCCTTGTGAACCATTTCTTGGCTTCAAACTCCCATATCTCGCGAACGGATTGACCTAACCCAAAAATTCCTATTGCATCTGAAAGTAGAAACTCGCCCGATTACAACGGTATGTGTATTTTTTCCCTAGGCCATTCTGGTTAAGCGTTTGGAGCAGCAGAATTGCGAAAAATTTTTTGTCTTCTCAACCATTTCTTGGCTTCAAACTCCCATATCTCGCGAACGGATTGACCTAACCCAAAAATACCTGCTGCGTCTGAAAGTAGAAACTCGCCCGATTACAACTGTATTTTTTTTTTTTCCCTAGGCCATTCTATTTAAGCGATTGGAGCAGCAGAAGTGCGAAAAATTTGTTGTCTTGTCAAACATTTCTTAGCTTCAAACTCCCATATCTCGCGAACGGATTGACCCAACCCAAAAATTCCTGTTGCGTCTGAAAGTAGAAGCTCGCCCGATTACAACGGTATGTGTACTTCTTCCCTAGGCCATTTTGGTTTCGCGTTTGGAGCAGCAGAATTGCGAAAGATTTTTTGCCTTGTCAACCATTTCTTGGCTTCAAACTCCCATATCTCGCGAACGGATTGACCCAACCCAAAAATTCCTGTTGCGTCTGAAAGTAGAAACTCGCCCGATTACAACGGTATGTGCATTTTTTCCCTAGGCCATTCTGGTTAAGCGTTTGGAGCAGCAGAATTGCGAATAATTTTGGGCCTTCTAAACCATTTCTTGGCTTCAAACTCCCATATCTCGCCAACGGATTGACCTAACCCAAAAATACCTGCTGCGTCTGAAAGTAGAAACTCGCCCGATTACAACGGTATGTGTACTTTTTCCCTAGGCCATTTTGGTTTCGCGTTTGGAGCAGCAGAATTGCGAAAGATTTCTTGCCTTGTCAACCATTTCTTGGCTTCAAACTCCCATATCTCGCGAAAGGATTGACATAACCCAAAAATTCCTGTTGCGTCTGAAAGTAGAAACTCGCACGATTACAACGGTATGTGTATTTTTTCCCTAGGCCATTCTGTTTAAGCGATTGGAGCAGCAGAAGTGCGAAAAATTTGTTGTCTTGTCAAACATTTCTTAGCTTCAAACTCCCATATCTCGCGAACGGATTGACTTAAGCCAAAAATTCCTATTGCATCTGAAAGTAGAAACTCGCCCGAATACAACGGTATGTGCATTTTTTCCCTAGGCCATTCTGGTTAAGCGTTTGGAGCAGCAGAATTGCGAAACATTTTTTACGTTCTCAACCATTTCTTGGCTTCAAACTCCCATATCTCGCGAACGGATTGACCCAACCCGAAAGTTCCTGTTGCGTCTGAAAGTAGAAACTCGCCCGATTACAACGGTATGTGTATTTTTTCCCTAGGCCATTCTGGTTAAGCGTTTGGAGCAGCAGAATTGCGAAAAATTTTTTGTCTTCTCAACCATTTCTTCGCTCCAAACTCCCATATCTCGCGAACGGATTGACCTAACCCAAAAATACCTGCTGCGTCTGAAGGTAGAAACTCGCCCGATTACAACAGTATGTGTATTTTTTCCCTAGGCCATTCTGTTTAAGTGATTGGAGCAGCAGAAGTGCGAAAAATTTGGTGTCTTGTCAATCATTTCTTAGCTTCAAACTCCCATATCTCGCGAACGGATTGACTTAAGCCAAAAATTCCTATTGCATCTGAAAGTAGAAACTCGCCCGAATACAACGGTGTGTGCATTTTTTCCCTAGGCCATTCTGGTTAAGCGTTCGGAGCAGCAGAATTGCGAATAATTTTGGGCCTTCTCAACCATTTCTTGGCTTCAAACACCCATATCTCGCGAACGGATTGACCCAACCCAAAGATTCCTGTTGCGTCTGAAAGTAGAAACTCGCCCGATTACAACGGTATGTGCATTTTTTCCCTTGGCCATTCTGGTTAAGCGTTTGGAGCAGCAGAATTGCGAATAATTTTGGGCCTTCTCAACCATTTCTTGGCTTCAAACTCCCATATCTCGCCAACGGATTGACCCAACCCAAAAATACCTGTTGCGTCTGAAAGTAGAAACTCGCCCGATTACAACGGTATGTGTACTTTTTCCCTAGGCCATTTTGGATTCGCGTTTGGTGCAGCAGAATTGCGTAAAATTTTTTGCCTTGTCAACCATTTCTTGGCTTCAAACTCCCACATCTCGCGAACGGATTGACATAATCCAAAAATTCGTGTTGCGTCTGAAAGTAGAAACTCGCACGATTTCAACGGTATGTGTATTTTTTCCCTAGGCCATTCTGCTTAAGCGTTTGGAGCAGCAGAATTGCGAAAAATTTTTTGCGTTCTCAACCATTTCTTGGCTTCAAACTCCCATATCTCGCGAATGGATTGACCCAACCCAAAAATACCTGTTGCGTCTGATAGTAGAAACTCGCCCGATTACAACGGTATGTGTACTTTTTCCCTAGGCGATTTTGGTTTCGCGTTTGGTGCAGCAGAATTGCGTTAAATTTTTTGCCTTGTCAACCATTTCTTGGCTTCAAACTCCCATATCTCGCGAACGGATTGACATAACCCAAAAATTCGTGTTGCGTCTGAAAGTAGAAACTCGCACGATTACAACGGTATGTGTATTTTTTCCCTAGGCCATTCTGTTTAAGCGTTTGGAGCAGCAGAATTGCGAAAAATTTTGTGCGTTCTCAACCATTCCTTGGCTTCAAACTCCCATATCTCGCGAACGGATGGGCCTAACCCAAAAATTCCTATTGCATCTGAAAGTAGAAACTCGCCCGGTTACAAGTGTATGTGTACTTTTTCCCTAGGCCATTCTGGTTAAGCGATTGGAGCAGCAGAAGTGCGAAAAATTTGTTGTCTTGTCAACCATTTCTTAGCTTCAAACTCCCATATCTCGCGAACGGATTGACCTAACCCAAAAGTTCCTATTGCATCTGAAAGTAGAAACTCGCCCGATTACAACGGTATGTGCATTTTTTCCCTAGGCCATTCTGGTTAAGCGCTTGGAGCAGCAGAATTGCGAAAAATTTTTTGCGTTCTCAACCATTTCTTGGCTTCAAACTCCCATATATCGCGAACTGATTGACCCAACCCAAAAATTCCTGTTGCGTCTGAAAGTAGAAACTCGCCCGATTACAACGGTATGTGTACTTTTTCCCTAGGCCATTTTCGTTTCGCGTTTGGAGCAGCAGAATTGCGAAAAGTTTTTTGCCTTGTCAACCATTTCTTGGCTTCAAACTCCCATATCTCGCGAACGGATTGGCCTAACCCAAAAATTCCTATTGCATCTGAAAGTAGAAACTCGCCCGGTTACAAGTGTATGTGTACTTTTTCCCTAGGCCATTCTGGTTAAGCGATTGGAGCAGCAGAAGTGCGAAAAATTTGTTGTCTTGTCAACCATTTCTTAGCTTCAAACTCCCATATCTCGCGAACGGATTGACCTAACCCAAAAGTTCCTATTGCATCTGAAAGTAGAAACTCGCCCGATTACAACGGTATGTGCATTTTTTCCCTAGGCCATTCTGGTTAAGCGCTTGGAGCAGCAGAATTGCGAAAAATTTTTTGCGTTCTCAACCATTTCTTGGCTTCAAACTCCCATATATCGCGAACTGATTGACCCAACCCAAAAATTCCTGTTGCGTCTGAAAGTAGAAACTCGCCCGATTACAACGGTATGTGTACTTTTTCCCTAGGCCATTTTCGTTTCGCGTTTGGAGCAGCAGAATTGCGAAAAGTTTTTTGCCTTGTCAACCATTTCTTGGCTTCAAACTCCCATATCTCGCGAACGGATTGACACAACCCAAAAATTCCTGTTGGGTCTGAAAGTAGATACTCGCACGATTACAAGTGTATGTGTACTTTTTCCTAGGCCATTCTGGTTAAGCGATTGGAGCAGCAGAAGTGCGAAAAATTTGTTGTCTTGTCAACCATTTCTTAGATTCAAACTTCCATATCTTGCGAACGGATTGACCTAACCCAAAAGTTCCTATTGCATCTGAAAGTAGAAACTCGCCCGATTACAACGGTATGTGCATTTTTTCCCTAGGCCATTCTGGTTAAGCGCTTGGAGCAGCAGAATTGCGAAAAATTTTTGCGTTCTCAACCATTTCTTGGCTTCAAACTCCCATATATCGCGAACGGATTGACCCAACCCAAAAATTCCTGTTGCGTCTGAAAGTAGAACTCGCCCGATTACAACGGTATGTGTACTTTTTCCCTAGGCCATTTTCGTTTCGCGTTTGGAGCAGCAGAATTGCGAAAAGTTTTTTGCCTTGTCAACCATTTCTTGGCTTCAAACTCCCATATCTCGCGAACGGATTGACACAACCCAAAATTCCTGTTGCGTCTGAAAGTAGAAACGCGCACGATTACAACGGTATGTGTATTTTTTCCCTAAGCCATTCTGTTTAAGTGATTGAGCAGCAGAAGTGCGAAAAATTTGGTGTCTTGTCAATCATTTCTTAGCTTCAACTCCCATATCTCGCGAACGGATTGACCTAAGCCAAAGATTCCTATTGCATCTGAAAGTAGAAACTAGCCCGATTACAACGGTATGAGCATTTTTTCCCTAGGCCATTCTGGTTAAGCGTTTGGAGCAGCAGAATTGCGAATAATTTTGGGCCTTCTCAACCATTTCTTGG
Organism: Ptiloglossa arizonensis; assembly: GCF_051014685.1. NCBI lineage: Eukaryota > Metazoa > Arthropoda > Insecta > Hymenoptera > Colletidae > Ptiloglossa > Ptiloglossa arizonensis. The sequence goes on from NW_027478559.1 coordinate 672,521, forward strand.
CTTCATACTCCCATATCTCGCGAACGGAATGACCTAACCTAAAAATTACTATTGCATCTGATAGTAGAAACTCGCCCGATTACAACGGTATGTCCATTTTTCCCCTAGGCCATTCTGGTTAAGCGTTTGGTGCAGCAGAAATGCGAAAAATTTTTGCGTTCTCAACCATTTCTTGGCTTCAAACTCCCATATCTCGCGAACGGATTGACACAACCCAAAAATTCCTGTTGCGTCTGAAAGTAGAAACCTGCCCGATTACAACGGTACGTTTACTTTTTCCCTAGGCCATTCTGGTTTCGCGTTTGGAGCAGCAGAATTGCGAAAAATCTTTTGCCTTGTCAACCATTTCTTGGCTTCAAACTCCCATATCTCGCGAACGGATTGACATAACCCAAAAATTCCTATTGCATCTGAAAGTAGAAACTCGCCCGATTACAACGGTATGTGCATTTTTCCCCTAGGCCATTCTGGTTAAGCATTTGGAGCAGCAGAATTGCGAAAAATTTTGTGTGTTCTCAACCATTTCTTGCTTCAAACTCCCATATCTCGCGAACGGATTGGCCTAAACCCAAAGATTCCTATTGCATCTGAAAGTAGAAACTCGCCCGATTACAACTGTATATGTATTTTTTCCCTAGGCCATTCTGGATAAGCGATTGGAGCAGCAGAAGTGCGAAAAATTTGTTGTCTTGTCAACCATTTCTTGGCTTCAAACTCCCATATCTCGCGAACGGATTGACCTAACCCAAAAATTCCTGCTGCGTCTGAAAGTAGAAACTCGCCCGATTACAACGGTATGCGTATTTTTTCCCTAGGCCATTCTGGATAAGCGTTTGGAGCAGCAGAATTGCGAAAAATTTTTTGCGTTCTCAACCATTTCTTGGCTTCAAACTCCCATATCTCGCGAAAGGATTGACATAACCCAAAAATTCCTGTTGCGTCTGAAAGTAGAAACTCGCACGATTACAACGGTATGTGTATTTTTTCCCTAGGCCATTCTGTTTAAGCGATTGGAGCAGCAGAAGTGCGAAAAATTTGTTGTCTTGTCAAACATTTCTTAGCTTCAAACTCCCATATCTCGCGAACGGATTGACTTAAGCCAAAAATTCCTATTGCATCTGAAAGTAGAAACTCGCCCGAATACAACGGTATGTGCATTTTTTCCCTAGGCCATTCTGGTTAAGCGTTTGGAGCAGCAGAATTGCGAAACATTTTTTGCGTTCTCAACCATTTCTTGGCTTCAAACTCCCATATCTCGCGAACGGATTGACCCAACGCGAAAGTTCCTGTTGCGTCTGAAAGTAGAAACTCGCCCGATTACAACGGTATGTGTATTTTTTCCCTAGGCCATTCTGGATAAGCGTTTGGAGCAGCAGAATTGCGAAAAATTTTTTGCGTTCTCAACCATTTCTTGGCTTCAAACTCCCATATCTCGCGAAAGGATTGACATAACCCAAAAATTCCTGTTGCGTCTGAAAGTAGAAACTCGCACGATTACAACGGTATGTGTATTTTTTCCCTAGGCCATTCTGTTTAAGCGATTGGAGCAGCAGAAGTGCGAAAAATTTGTTGTCTTGTCAAACATTTCTTAGCTTCAAACTCCCATATCTCGCGAACGGATTGACTTAAGCCAAAAATTCCTATTGCATCTGAAAGTAGAAACTCGCCCGAATACAACGGTATGTGCATTTTTTCCCTAGGCCATTCTGGTTAAGCGTTTGGAGCAGCAGAATTGCGAAACATTTTTTGCGTTCTCAACCATTTCTTGGCTTCAAACTCCCATATCTCGCGAACGGATTGACCCAACGCGAAAGTTCCTGTTGCGTCTGAAAGTAGAAACTCGCCCGATTACAACGGTATGTGTATTTTTTCCCTAGGCCATTCTGGTTAAGCGTTTGGAGCAGCAGAATTGCGAAAAATTTTTTGTCTTCTCAACCATTTCTTGGCTTCAAACTCCCATATCTCGCGAATGGATTGACCTAACCCAAAAATACCTGCTGCGTCTGAAGGTAGAAACTCGCCCGATTACAACAGTATGTGTATTTTTTCCCTAGGCCATTCTGTTTAAGTGATTGGAGCAGCAGAAGTGCGAAAAATTTGGTGTCTTGTCAATCATTTCTTAGCTTCAAACTCCCATATCTCGCGAACGGATTGACCTAAGCCAAAAATTCCTATTGCATCTGAAAGTAGAAACTAGCCCGATTACAACGGTATGAGCATTTTTTCCCTAGGCCATTCTGGTTAAGCGTTTGGAGCAGCAGAATTGCGAATAATTTTGGGCCTTCTCGACCATTTCTTGGCTTCAAACACCCATATCTCGCGAACGGATTGACCCAACCCAAAAATTCCTGTTGCGTCTGAAAGTAGAAACTCGCCCGATTACAACGGTATGTGCATTTTTTCCCTTGGCCATTCTGGTTAAGCGTTTGGAGCAGCAGAATTGCGAATAATTTTGGGCCTTCTCAACCATTTCTTGGCTTCAAACTCCCATATCTCGCCAACGGATTGACCCAACCCAAAAATACCTGTTGCGTCTGAAAGTAGAAACTCGCCCGATTACAACGGTATGTGTACTTTTTCCCTAGGCCATTTTGGATTCGCGTTTGGTGCAGCAGAATTGCGTAAAATTTTTTGCCTTGTCAACCATTTCTTGGCTTCAAACTCCCACATCTCGCGAACGGATTGACATAATCCAAAAATTCGTGTTGCGTCTGAAAGTAGAAACTCGCACGATTTCAACGGTATGTGTATTTTTTCCCTAGGCCATTCTGCTTAAGCGTTTGGAGCAGCAGAATTGCGAAAAATTTTTTGCGTTCTCAACCATTTCTTGGCTTCAAACTCCCATATCTCGCGAATGGATTGACCCAACCCAAAAATACCTGTTGCGTCTGATAGTAGAAACTCGCCCGATTACAACGGTATGTGTACTTTTTCCCTAGGCCATTTTGGTTTCGCGTTTGGTGCAGCAGAATTGCGTTAAATTTTTTGCCTTGTCAACCATTTCTTGGCTTCAAACTCCCATATCTCGCGAACGGATTGACATAACCCAAAAATTCGTGTTGCGTCTGAAAGTAGAAACTCGCACGATTACAACGGTATGTGTATTTTTTCCCTAGGCCATTCTGGTTAAGCGTTTGGAGCAGCAGAATTGCGAAAAATTTTGTGCGTTCTCAACCATTCCTTGGCTTCAAACTCCCATATCTCGCGAACGGATTGGCCTAACCCAAAAATTCCTATTGCATCTGAAAGTAGAAACTCGCCCGGTTACAAGTGTATGTGTACTTTTTCCCTAGGCCATTCTGGTTAAGCGATTGGAGCAGCAGAAGTGCGAAAAATTTGTTGTCTTGTCAACCATTTCTTAGCTTCAAACTCCCATATCTCGCGAACGGATTGACCTAACCCAAAAGTTCCTATTGCATCTGAAAGTAGAAACTCGCCCGATTACAACGGTATGTGTACTTTTTCCCTAGGCCATTTTCGTTTCGCGTTTGGAGCAGCAGAATTGCGAAAAGTTTTTTGCCTTGTCAACCATTTCTTGGCTTCAAACTCCCATATCTCGCGAACGGATGGACACAACCCAAAAATTCCTGTTGGGTCTGAAAGTAGATACTCGCACGATTACAAGTGTATGTGTACTTTTTCCCTAGGCCATTCTGGTTAAGCGATTGGAGCAGCAGAAGTGCGAAAAATTTGTTGTCTTGTCAACCATTTCTTAGATTCAAACTTCCATATCTTGCGAACGGATTGACCTAACCCATCCTATTGCATCTGAAAGTAGAAACTCGCCCGATTACAACGGTATGTGCATTTTTTCCCTAGGCCATTCTGGTTAAGCGCTTGGAGCAGCAGAATTGCGAAAAATTTTTTGCGTTCTCAACCATTTCTTGGCTTCAAACTCCCATATATCGCGAACGGATTGACCCAACCCAAAAATTCCTGTTGCGTCTGAAAGTAGAAACTCGCCCGATTACAACGGTATGTGTACTTTTTCCCTAGGCCATTTTCGTTTCGCGTTTGGAGCAGCAGAATTGCGAAAAGTTTTTTGCCTTGTCAACCATTTCTTGGCTTCAAACTCCCATATCTCGCGAACGGATTGACACAACCCAAAAATTCCTGTTGCGTCTGAAAGTAGAAACTCGCACGATTACTACGGTATGTGTATTTTTTCCCTAAGCCATTCTGGTTAAGCGTTTGGAGCAACAGAAGTGCGAAAAATTTTGTGCGTTCTCAACCATGTCTTGGCTTCAAACTCCCATATCTCGCGAACGGATTGGCATAACCCAAAAATTCCTGTTGCATCTGAAAGTAGAAACTCGCCCGATTACAACTCTATGTGAATTTCTTCCTTAGGCCATTCTGGTTAACATTCGGAGCAGCAGAATTGCGAAAAATTTTTTGCCTTCTCAACCATTTCTTGGCTTCATACTCCCATATCTCGCGAACGGAATGACCTAACCTAAAAATTACTATTGCATCTGATAGTAGAAACTCGCCCGATTACAACGGTATGCGTATTTTTTCCCTAGGCCATTCTGGTTAAGCGATTGGAGCAGCAGAAGTGCGAAAAATTTGTTGTCCTGTCAACCATTTCTTAGCTTCAAACTCCCATATCTCGCGAACGGATTGACCTAACCCAAAAATTCCTATTGCATCTGAAAGTAGAAACTCGCCCGTTTACAACGGTATGTCCATTTTTCCCCTAGGCCATTCTGGTTAAGCGTTTGGTGCAGCAGAAATGCGAAAAATTTTTTGCGTTCTCAACCATTTCTTGGCTTCAAACTCCCATATCTCGCGAACGGATTGACACAACCCAAAAATTCCTGTTGCGTCTGAAAGTAGAAACCTGCCCGATTACAACGGTACGTTTACTTTTTCCCTAGGCCATTCTGGTTTCGCGTTTGGAGCAGCAGAATTGCGAAAAATCTTTGGCCTTGTCAACCATTTCTTGGCTTCAAACTCCCATATCTCGCGAACGGATTGACATAACCCAAAAATTCCTATTGCATCTGAAAGTAGAAACTCGCCCGATTACAACGGTATGTGCATTTTTCCCCTAGGCCATTCTGGTTAAGCATTTGGAGCAGCAGAATTGCGAAAAATTTTGTGTGTTCTCAACCATTTCTTGGCTTCAAACTCCCATATCTCGCGAACGGATTGGCCTAACCCAAAGATTCCTATTGCATCTGAAAGTAGAAACTCGCCCGATTACAACTGTATGTGTATTTTTTCCCTAGGCCATTCTGGATAAGCGATTGGAGCAGCAGAAGTGCGAAAAATTTGTTGTCTTGTCAACCATTTCTTGGCTTCAAACTCCCATATCTCGCGAACGGATTGACCTAACCCAAAAATTCCTGCTGCGTCTGAAAGTAGAAACTCGCCCGATTACAACGGTATGCGTATTTTTTCCCTAGGCCATTCTAGATAAGCGTTTGGAGCAGCAGAATTGCGAAAAATTTTTTGCGTTCTCAACCATTTCTTGGCTTCAAACTCCCATATCTCGCGAATGGATTAACCCAACCCAAAAATTCCTATTGCATCTGAAAGCAGAAACTCGCCCGATTACAACGGTATGTGCATTTTTCCCCTAGGCCATTCTGGTTAAGCGTTTCGAGCAGCAGAATTGCGAAAAATTTTTTGCGTTCTGAACCATTTCTTGGCTTCATACTCCCGTGTCTGGCGAACGCATTGACCTAACCCAAAAATTCCTGTTGCGTCTGAAAGTAGAAACTCGCCCGATTACAACGGCATGTGTATTTTTTCCCTAGGCCATTCTGGATAAGCGTTTGGAGCAGCAGAATTGCGAAAAATTTTTTGCGTTCTCAACCATTTCTTGGCTTCAAACTCCCATATCTCGCGAATGGATTAACCCAACCCAAAAATTCCTGTTGCGTCTGAAAGTAGAAACTCGCCCGTTTACAACGGTATGTGTATTTTTTCCCTAGGCCCTTCTGGTTAAGCGTTTGGAGCAGCAGAACAGCAAAAAAATTTGTTGTCTTGTCAACCATCTCTTGGCTTCAAACTTCCATATCTCGCGAACGGATTGACATAACACAAAAATTCCTGTTGCGTCTGAAAGTAGAAGCTCGCTCGATTACAACGGTATGTGTATTCTTTCCCTAGGCCATTCTAGTTAAGCGTTTGGAGCAGCAGAATTGCGAAAATTTTTTTGCGTTCTCAACCATTTCTTGGCTTCAAACTCCCATATCTCGCGAATGGATTGACCCAACCCAAAAATTCCTGTTGCGTCTGAAAGTAGAAATTCGCCCGATTACAACGGTATGTGTACTTTCTCCCTAGGCCATTTTGGATTCGCGTTTGGAGCAGCAGAAATGCGAAAAATTTTTTGCCTTGTCGACCATTTCTTGGCTTCAAACTCCCATATCTCGCGAACGGATTGACATAACCCAAAAATTCGTGTTGCGTCTGAAAGTAGAAACTCGCACAATTACAACGGTATGTGTATTTTTTCCTTAGGCCATTCTGGTTCAGCGTTTGGAGCAGCAGAATTGCGAAAAATTTTGTGCGTTCTCAACCATTTCTTGGCTTCAAACTCCCATATCTCGCGAACGGATTGGCCTAACCCAAAAATTCCTATTGCATTTGAAAGTAGAAACTCGCCCGATTACAACTGTATGTGTATTTTTTCCCTAGGCCATTCTGGTTAAGCGATTGGAGCAGCAGAATTGCGAAAAATTTTTTGCGTTCTCAACCATTTGTTGGCTTCAAACTCCCATATCTCGCGAATGGATTAACCCAACCCAAAAATTCCTGTTGCGTCTGAAAGTCGAAACTCACCCGATTACAACGGTATGTGTATTTTTTCCCTAGGCCCTTCTGGTTAAGCGATTGGAGCAGCAGAAGAGCAAAAAATTTGTTGTCTTGTCAACCATTTCTTAGCTTCAAACTCCCATATCTCGCGAACGGATTGACCTAACCCAAAAATTCCTATTGCATCTGAAAGCAGAAACTCGCCCGATTACAACGGTATGTGCATTTTTCCCCTAGGCCATTCTGGTTAAGCGTTTGGAGCAGCAGAATTGCGAAAAATTTTTTGCGTTCTCAACCATTTCTTGGCTTCATACTCCCGTGTCTGGCGAACGCATTGACCTAACCCAATTCCTGTTGCATCTGAAAGTAGAAACTCTCCCGATTACAACGGCATGTGTATTTTTACCCTAGGCCATTCTGGATAAGCGTTTGGAGCAGCAGAATTGCGAAAAATTTTTTCCGTTCTCATCCATTTCTTGGCTTCAAACTCCCATATCTCGCGAACGGATTGGCCTAACCCAAAAATTCCTATTGCATCTGAAAGTAGAAACTCGCCCGATTACAACTGTATGTGTATTTTTTCCCTAGGCCATTCTGGTTAAGCGATTGGAGCAGCAGAAGTGCGAAAAATTTATTGTCTTGTCAACCATTTCTTAGCTTCAAACTTCCATATCTCGCGAACGGATTGACCTAACCCAAAAATTCCTATTGCATCTGAAAGTAGAAACTCGCCCGATTACAACGGTATGTGCATTTTTTCCCTAGGCCATTCTGGATAAGCGTTTGGAGCAGCAGAATTGCGAAAAATTTTTTGCGTTCTCAACCATTTCTTGGCTTCAAACTTCCATATCTCGCGAACGGATTGACATAAATCAAAAATTCCTATTGCATCTGAAAATAGAAACTCGCCCGATTACAACGGTATGTGCATTTTTTCCCTAGGCCATTCTGGATAAGCGTTTGGAGCAGCAGAATTGCGAAAAATTTTTTGCGTTCTCAACCATTTCTTGGTTTCATACTCCCATATCTCGCGAATGGATTGACCCCCCCCTAAAATTCCTGTTGCGTCTGAAAGTAGAAATTCGCCCGATTACAACGGTATGTGTACTTTTTCCCTAGGCCATTTTGGATTCGCGTTTGGAGCAGCAGAATTGCGAAAAATTTTTTGCCTTGTCAACCATTTCTTGGCTTCAAACTCCCATATCTCGCGAACGGATTGACCTAACCCAAATATTCCTATTGCATCTGAAAGTAGAAACTCGCCCGATTACAACTGTATGTGTATTTTTTCCCTAGGCCATTCTGGTTAAGCGATTGGAGCAGCAGAAGTGCGAAAAATTTGTTGTCTTGTCAACCATTTCTTGGCTTCAAACTCCCATATCTCGCGAACGGATTGGCCTAACCCAAAAATTCCTATTGCATCTGAAAGTAGAAACTCGCCCGATTACAACTGTATGTGTATTTTTTCCCTAGGCCATTCTGGTTAAGCGATTGGAGCAGCAGAATTGCGATAAATTTGTTGTCTTGTCAACCATTTCTTAGCTTCAAACTCCCATATCTCGCGAACGGATTGACCTGACCCAAAAGTTCCTATTGCATCTGAAAGTAGAAACTCGCCCGATTACAACGGTATGTGCATTTTTTCCCTAGGCCATTCTGGTTAAGCGCTTGGAGCAGCAGAATTGCGAAAAATTTTTTGCGTTCTCAACCATTTCTTGGCTTCAAACTCCCATATCTCGCGAATGGATTGACCCAACCCAAAAATTCCTGTTGCGTCTGAAAGTAGAAACTCGCCCGATTACAACGGTATGTGTATTTTTTCCCTGGGCCATTCTGGTTAAGCGTTTGGAGCAGCAGAATTGCGAAAAATTTTTTGCCTTGTCAACCATTTCTTGGCTTCAAACTCCCATATCTCGCGAACGGATTGACATAACCCAAAAATTCGTGTTGCGTCTGAAAGAAGAAACTCGCACGATTACAACGGTATGTGTATTTTTTCCCTAGGCCATTCTGGTTAAGCGTTTGGAGCAGCAGAATTGCGAAAAATTTTGTGCGTTCTCAACCATTTCTTGGCTTCAAACTCCCATATCTCGCGAACGGATTGGTCTCACCCAAAGATTCCTATTGCATCTGAAAGTAGAAACTCGCCCGATTACAACTGTATGTGTATTTTTTCCCTAGGCCATTCTGGTTAAGCGATTGGAGCAGCAGAATTGCGAAAAATTTATTGTCTTGTCAACCATTTCTTAGCTTCAAACTTCCATATCTCGCGAACGGATTGACCTAACCCAAAAATTCCTATTGCATCTGAAAGTAGAAACTCGCCCGATTACAACGGTATGTGCATTGTTTCCCTAGGCCATTCTGGATAAGCGTTTGGAGCAGCAGAATTGCGAAAAATTTTTTGCGTTCTCAACCATTTCTTGGCTTCAAACTTCCATATCTCGCGAACGGATTGACATAAATCAAAAATTCCTATTGCATCTGAAAATAGAAACTCGCCCGATTACAACGGTATGTGCATTTTTTCCCTAGGCCATTCTGGATAAGCGTTTGGAGCAGCAGAATTGCGAAAAATTTTTTGCGTTCTCAACCATTTCTTGGTTTCATACTCCCATATCTCGCGAATGGATTGACCCCCCCCCTAAAATTCCTGTTGCGTCTGAAAGTAGAAATTCGCCCGATTACAACGGTATGTGTACTTTTTCCCTAGGCCATTTTGGATTCGCGTTTGGAGCAGCAGAATTGCGAAAAATTTTTTGCCTTGTCAACCATTTCTTGGCTTCAAACTCCCATATCTCGCGAACGGATTGACCTAACCCAAATATTCCTATTGCATCTGAAAGTAGAAACTCGCCCGATTACAACTGTATGTGTATTTTTTCCCTAGGCCATTCTGGTTAAGCGATTGGAGCAGCAGAAGTGCGAAAAATTTGTTGTCTTGTCAACCATTTCTTGGCTTCAAACTCCCATATCTCGCGAACGGATTGGCCTAACCCAAAAATTCCTATTGCATCTGAAAGTAGAAACTCGCCCGATTACAACTGTATGTGTATTTTTTCCCTAGGCCATTCTGGTTAAGCGATTGGAGCAGCAGAATTGCGATAAATTTGTTGTCTTGTCAACCATTTCTTAGCTTCAAACTCCCATATCTCGCGAACGGATTGACCTGACCCAAAAGTTCCTATTGCATCTGAAGGTAGAAACTCGCCCGATTACAACGGTATGTGCATTTTTTCCCTAGGCCATTCTGGTTAAGCGCTTGGAGCAGCAGAATTGCGAAAAATTTTTTGCGTTCTCAACCATTTCTTGGCTTCAAACTCCCATATCTCGCGAATGGATTGACCCAACCCAAAAATTCCTGTTGCGTCTGAAAGTAGAAACTCGCCCGATTACAACGGTATGTGTATTTTTTCCCTGGGCCATTCTGGTTAAGCGTTTGGAGCAGCAGAATTGCGAAAAATTTTTTGCCTTGTCAACCATTTCTTGGCTTCAAACTCCCATATCTCGCGAACGGATTGACATAACCCAAAAATTCGTGTTGCGTCTGAAAGAAGAAACTCGCACGATTACAACGGTATGTGTATTTTTTCCCTAGGCCATTCTGGTTAAGCGTTTGGAGCAGCAGAATTGCGAAAAATTTTGTGCGTTCTCAACCATTTCTTGGCTTCAAACTCCCATATCTCGCGAACGGATTGGTCTCACCCAAAGATTCCTATTGCATCTGATAGTAGAAACTCGCCCGATTACAACTGTATGTGTATTTTATCCCTAGGCCATTCTGGTTAAGCGATTGGAGCAGCAGAAGTACGAAAAATTTGTTGTCTTGTCAACCATTTCTTAGCTTCAAACTCCCATATCTCGCGAACGGATTGACATAACCCAAAAATTCCTATTGCATCTGAAAGTAGAAACTCGCCCGATTACAACGGTATGTGCATTTTTTCCCTAGGCCATTCTGGATAAGAGTTTGGAGCAGCAGAATTGCGAAAAATTTTTTGCGTTCTCAACCATTTCTTGGCTTCAAACTCCCATATCTCGCGAATGGATTAACCCAACCCAAAAATTCCTGTTGCGTCTGAAAGTAGAAACTCGCCCGTTTACAACGGTATGTGTATTTTTTCCCTAGGCCCTTCTGGTTAAGCGATTGGAGCAGCAGAACAGCAAAAAAATTTGTTGTCTTGTCAACCATCTCTTGGCTTCAAACTTCCATATCTCGCGAACGGATTGACATAACACAAAAATTCCTGTTGCGTCTGAAAGTAGAAGCTCGCTCGATTACAACGGTATGCGTATTTTTTCCCTAGGCCATTCTGGTTAAGCGATTGGAGCAGCAGAAGTGCGAAAAATTTATTGTCTTGTTAACCATTTCTTAGCTTCAAACTCCCATATCTCGCGAACGGATTCACCTAACCCAAAAATTCCTATTGCATCTGAAAGTAGAAACTCGCCCGATTACAACGGTATGTGTATTTTTTCCCTAGGCCATTCTAGTTAAGCGTTTGGAGCAGCAGAATTGCGAAAATTTTTTTGCGTTCTCAACCATTTCTTGGCTTCAAACTCCAATATCTCGCGAATGGATTGACCCAACCCAAAAATTCCTGTTGCGTCTGAAAGTAGAAATTCGCCCGATTTCAACGGTATGTGTACTTTCTCCCTAGGCCATTTTGGATTCGCGTTTGGAGCAGCAGAAATGCGAAAAATTTTTTGCCTTGTCGACCATTTCTTGGCTTCAAACTCCCATATCTCGCGAACGGATTGACATAACCCAAAAATTCGTGTTGCGTCTGAAAGTAGAAACTCGCACGATTACAACGGTATGTGTATTTTTTCCTTAGGCCATTCTGGTTCAGCGTTTGGAGCAGCAGAATTGCGAAAAATTTTGTGCGATCTCAACCATTTCTTGGCTTCAAACTCCCATATCTCGCGAACGGATTGGCCTAACCCAAAAATTCCTATTGCATTTGAAAGTAGAAACTCGCCCGATTACAACTGTATGTGTATTTTTTCCCTAGGCCATTCTGGTTAAGCGATTGGAGCAGCAGAATTGCGAAAAATTTTTTGCGTTCTCAACCATTTCTTGGCTTCAAACTCCCATATCTCGCGAATGGATTGACCCATCCCAAAAGTTCCTGTTGCTTCTGATAGTAGAAACTCGCCCGATTACAGCGGTATGTGTATTTTTTCCCTGGGCCATTCTGGTTAAGCGTTTGGAGCAGCAGAATTGCGAAAAATTTTTTGCCTTGTCAACCATTTCTTGGCTTCAAACTCCCATATCTCGCGAACGGATTGACCTAACCCAAAAATTCCTGCTGCGTCTGAAAGTAGAAACTCGCCCGATTACAACGGTATGCGTATTTTTTCCCTAGGCCATTCTGGTTAAACGATTGGAGCAGCAGAAGTACGAAAAATTTGTTGTCTTGTCAACCATTTCTTTGCTTCAAACTCACATATCTCGCGAACGGATTGACATAACCCAAAAATTCCTATTGCATCTGAAAGTAGAAACTCGCCCGATTACAACGGTATATGCATTTTTTCCCTAGGGCATTCTGGATAAGCGTTTGGAGCAGCAGAATGGCGAAAAATTTTTTGCGTTCTCATCCATTTCTTGGCTTCAAACTCCCATATCTCGCGAACGGATTGGCCTAACCCAAAAATTCCTATTGCATCTGAAAGTAGAAACTCGCCCGATTACAACTGTATGTGTATTTTTTCCCTAGGCCATTCTGGTTAAGCGATTGGAGCAGCAGAAGTGCGAAAAATTTATTGTCTTGTCAACCATTTCTTAGCTTCAAACTTCCATATCTCGCGAACGGTTTGACCTAACCCAAAAATTCCTGTTGCATCTGAAAGTAGAAACTCGCCCGATTACAACGGTATGTGCATTTTTTCCCTAGGCCATTCTGGATAAGCGTTTGGAGCAACAGAATTGCGAAAAATTTTTTGCGTTCTCAACCATTTCTTGGCTTCAAACTTCCATATCTCGCGAACGGATTGACATAAATCAAAAATTCCTATTGCATCTGAAAATAGAAACTCGCCCGATTACAACGGTATGTGCATTTTTTCCCTAGGCCATTCTGGATAAGCGTTTGGAGCAGCAGAATTGCGAAAAATTTTTTGCGTTCTCAACCATTTCTTGGCTTCAAACTCCCATATCTCGCGAATGGATTGACCCCCCCCTAAAATTCCTGTTGCGTCTGAAAGTAGAAATTCGCCCGATTACAACGGTATGTGTACTTTTTCCCTAGGCCATTTTGGATTCGCGTTTGGAGCAGCAGAATTGCGAAAAATTTTTTGCCTTGTCAACCATTTCTTGGCTTCAAACTCCCATATCTCGCGAACGGATTGACCTAACCCAAATATTCCTATTGCATCTGAAAGTAGAAACTCGCCCGATTACAACTGTATGTGTATTTTTTCCCTAGGCCATTCTGGTTAAGCGATTGGAGCAGCAGAAGTGCGAAAAATTTGTTGTCTTGTCAACCATTTCTTGGCTTCAAACTCCCATATCTCGCGAACGGATTGGCCTAACCCAAAAATTCCTATTGCATCTGAAAGTAGAAACTCGCCCGATTACAACTGTATGTGTATTTTTTCCCTAGGCCATTCTGGTTAAGCGATTGGAGCAGCAGAATTGCGAAAAATTTGTTGTCTTGTCAACCATTTCTTAGCTTCAAACTCCCATATCTCGCGAACGGATTGACCTGACCCAAAAGTTCCTATTGCATCTGAAAGTAGAAACTCGCCCGATTACAACGGTATGTGCATTTTTTCCCTAGGCCATTCTGGTTAAGCGCTTGGAGCAGCAGAATTGCGAAAAATTTTTTGCGTTCTCAACCATTTCTTGGCTTCAAACTCCCATATCTCGCGAATGGATTGACCCAACCCAAAAATTCCTGTTGCGTCTGAAAGTAGAAACTCGCCCGATTACAACGGTATGTGTATTTTTTCCCTGGGCTATTCTGGTTAAGCGTTTGGAGCAGCAGAATTGCGAAAAATTTTTTGCCTTGTCAACCATTTCTTGGCTTCAAACTCCCATATCTCGCGAACGGATTGACATAACCCAAAAATTCGTGTTGCGTCTGAAAGAAGAAACTCGCACGATTACAACGGTATGTGTATTTTTTCCCTAGGCCATTCTGGTTAAGCGTTTGGAGCAGCAGAATTACCGAAAAATTTTGTGCGTTCTCAACCATTTCTTGGCTTCAAACTCCCATATCTCGCGAACGGATTGGTCTCACCCAAAGATTCCTATTGCATCTGATAGTAGAAACTCGCCCGATTACAACTGTATGTGTATTTTATCCCTAGGCCATTCTGGTTAAGCGATTGGAGCAGCAGAAGTACGAAAAATTTGTTGTCTTGTCAACCATTTCTTAGCTTCAAACTCCCATATCTCGCGAACGGATTGACATAACCCAAAAATTCCTATTGCATCTGAAAGTAGAAACTCGCCCGATTACAACGGTATGTGCATTTTTTCCCTAGGCCATTCTGGATAAGCGTTTGGAGCAGCAGAATTGCGAAAAATTTTTTGCGTTCTCAACCATTTCTTGGCTTCAAACCCCCATATCTCGCGAATGGATTGACCCAACCCAAAAATTCTTGTTGCGTCTGAAAGTAGAAACTCGCCCGATTACAACGGTGTGTGTACTTTTTCCCTAGGCCATTTTGGTTTCGCGTTTGGAGCAGCAGAATTGCGAAAAGTTTTGTGCGTTCTCAACCATTTCTCGGCTTCAAGCTCCCATATCTCGCGAACGGATTGGCCTAAACCAAAAATTCCTATTGCATCTGAAAGTAAAAACTCGCCCGATTACAACTGTATGCGTATTTTTTCTCTAGGCCATTCTGGTTAAGCGATTGGAGCAGCAGAATTACGAAAAATTTGTTGTCTTGTCAACCATTTCTTAGCTTCAAACTCCCATATCTCGCGAACGGATTGACCTGACCCAAATGTTCCTATTGCATCTGAAAGTAGAAACTCGCCCGATTACAACGGTATGTGCATTTTTTCCCTACGCCATTCTGGATAAGCGTTTGGAGCAGCAGAATTGCGAAAAATTTTTTGCGTTCTCAACCATTTCTTGGCTTCAAACTTCCATATCTCGCGAACGGATTGACATAAATCAAAAATTCCTATTGCATCTGAAAATAGAAACTCGCCCGATTACAACGGTATGTGCATTTTTTCCCTAGGTCATTCTGGATAAGCGTTTGGAGCAGCAGAATTGCGAAAAATTTTTTGCCTTGTCAACCATTTCTTGGCTTCAAACTCCCATATCTCGCGAACGGATTGACCTAACCCAAAAATTCCTGCTGCGTCTGAAAGTAGAAACTCGCCCGATTACAACGGTATGCGTATTTTTTCCCTGGGCCATTCTGGTTAAACGATTGGAGCAGCAGAAGTACGAAAAATTTGTTGTCTTGTCAACCATTTCTTTGCTTCAAACTCCCATATCTCGCGAACGGATTGACATAACCCAAAAATTCCTATTGCATCTGAAAGTAGAAACTCGCCCGATTACAACGGTATATGCATTTTTTCCCTAGGCCATTCTAGTTAAGCGTTTGGAGCAGCAGAATTGCGAAAAATTTTGGGCCTTCTCAACCATTTCTTGGCTTCAAACTCCCATATCTCGCGAACGGATTGGCCTAACCCAAAAATTCCTATTGCATCTGAAAGTAGAAACTCGCCCGATTACAACTGTGTGTGTATTTTTTCCCTGGGCCATTCTGGTTAAGCGATTGGAGCAGCAGAATTGCGAAAAATTTGTTGTCTTGTCAACCATTTCTTGGCTTCAAACTCCCATATCTCGCGAACGGATTGACCTAACCCAAAAATTCCTATTGCATCTGGAAGTAGAAACTCGCCCGATTACAACGGTATGTATATTTTTTCCCTAGGCCATTCTGGTTAAGCGCTTGGGGCAGCAGAAGTGCGAAAAATTTGTTGTCTTGTCAACCATTTGTTAGCTTCAAAGTCCCATATCTCGCGAACGGATTGACCTAACCCAAAAATTCCTATTGTAACTGAAAGTAGAAACTCCCCCGATTACAAGGGTATGTGTATTTTTTCCCTAGGCCATTCTGTATAAGCGTTTGGAGCAGCAGAATTGCGAAAAATTTTTCGCCTTGTCAACCATTTCTTGGCTTCAAACTCCCATATCTCGCGAACGGATTGGCCTAACCCAAAAATTCCCATTGCAGCTGAAAGTAGAAACTCGCCCGATTACAACGGTATGTGCATTTTTTCCCTAGGCCATTCTGGATAAGCGTTTGGAGCAGCAGAATTGCGAAAAATTTTTTGCGTTCTCAACCATTTCTTGGCTTCAAACTCCCATATCTCGCGAATGGATTGACCCAACCCAAAAATTCCTGTTGCGTCTGAAAGTAGAAACTCGCCCGATTACAACGGTATGTGTACTTTTTCCCTAGGCCATTTTGGTTTCGC
This sequence comes from Ptiloglossa arizonensis, assembly GCF_051014685.1. Classification (NCBI taxonomy): domain Eukaryota; kingdom Metazoa; phylum Arthropoda; class Insecta; order Hymenoptera; family Colletidae; genus Ptiloglossa; species Ptiloglossa arizonensis. Next base: position 688,746 of record NW_027478559.1, read on the forward strand.
GTTTGGAGCAGCAGAATTGCGAAAAATTTTTTGCCTTGTCAACCATTTCTTGGCTTCAAACTCCCATATCTCGCGAACGGATTGACATAACCCAAAAATTCGTGTTGCGTCTGAAGTAGAAACTCGCACGATTACAACGGTATGTGTATTTTTTCCCTAGGCCATTCTGGTTAAGCGATTGGAACAGCAGAAGTGCGAAAAATTTGTTGTCTTGACAACCATTTCTTGGCTTCAAAGTCCCATATCTCGCGAACGGATTGACCTAACCCAAAAATTCCTGCTGCGTCTGAAAGTAGAAACTCGCCCGATTTCAACGGTATGCGTATTTTTTCCCTAGGCCATTCTGGTTAAGCGATTGTAGCAGCAGAAGTACGAAAAATTTGTTGTCTTGTCAACCATTTCTTGGCTTCAAACTCCCATATCTCGCGAACGGAAAGACCTAACCCAAAAATTCCTATTGCATCTGAAAGTAGAAACTCGCCCGATTACAACGGTATGTATATTTTTTCCCTAGGACATTCTGGTTAAGCGTTTGGAGCAGCAGTATTGCGAAAAATTTTTTGCCATCTCAACCATTTCCTGGCTTCAAGCTCCCATATCTCGCGAACTGATTGACATAACCGAAAAATTCCTGTTGCATCTGAAAGTAGAAACTCGCCCGATTACAACGGTATGTGTATTTTTTCCCTAGGCCATTCTGGTTAAGCGTTTGTAGCAGCAGAAGTGCGAAAAATTTGTTGCCTTCTCAACCATTTCTTGGCTTCAAACTCCCATATCTCGCGAACGGATTGACCTAACCCAAAAATTCCTATTGCATCTGGAAGTAGAAACTCGCCCGATTACAACGGTATGTATATTTTTTCCCTAGGCCATTCTGGTTAAGCGCTTGGAGCAGCAGAAGTGCGAAAAATTTGTTGTCTTGTCAACCATTTGTTAGCTTCAAAGTCCCATATCTCGCGAACGGATTGACCTAACCCAAAAATTCTTATTGTAACTGAAAGTAGAAACTCCCCCGATTACAACGGTATGTGTATTTTTTCCCTAGGCCATTCTGGTTAAGCGATTGGAGCAGCAGAAGTACGAAAAATTTGTTGTCGTGTCAACCATTTCTTAGCTTCAAACTCCCATATCTCGCGAACGGATTGACATAACCCAAAAATTCCTATTGCATCTGAAAGTAGAAACTCGCCCGATTACAACGGTATGTGCATTTTTTCCCTAGGCCATTCTGTATAAGCGTTTGGAGCAGCAGAATTGCGAAAAATTTTTCGCCTTGTCAACCATTTCTTGGCTTCAAACTCCCATATCTCGCGAATGGATTGACCCAACCCAAAAATTCCTGTTGCGTCTGAAAGTAGAAACTCGCCCGATTACAACGGTATGTGCATTTTTCCCCTAGGCCATTCTGGTTAAGCGATTGGAGCAGCAGAATTGCGAAAAATTTGTTGTCTTGTCAACCATTTCTTACCTTCAAACTCCCATATCTCGCGAACGAATTGGCCTAACCCAAAAATTCCTATTGCATCTGAAAGCAGAAACTCGCCCGATTACAACGGTATGTGTATTTTTTCCCTAGGCCATTCTAGTTAAGCGTTTGGAGCAGCAGAATTGCGAAAAATTTTGGGCCTTCTCAACCATTTCTTGGCTTCAAACTCCCATATCTCGCGAACGGATTGGCCTAACCCAAAAATTCCTATTGCATCTGAAAGTAGAAACTCGCCCGATTACAACTGTGTGTGTATTTTTTCCCTGGGCCATTCTGGTTAAGCGATTGGAGCAGCAGAATTGCGAAAAATTTGTTGTCTTGTCAACCATTTCTTGGCTTCAAACTCCCATATCTCGCGAACGGATTGACATATCCCAAAAATTCGTGTTGCGTCTGAAGTAGAAACTCGCACGATTACAACGGTATGTGTATTTTTTCCCTAGGCCATTCTGGTTAAGCGATTGGAGCAGCAGAAGTGCGAAAAATTTGTTGTCTTGTCAACCATTTTTTGGCTTCAAACTCCCATATCTCGCGAACGGATTGACCTAACCCAAAAATTCCTGCTGCGTCTGAAAGTAGAAACTCGCCCGATTTCAACGGTATGCGTATTTTTTCCCTAGGCCATTCTGGTTAAGCGATTGGAGCAGCAGAAGTACGAAAAATTTGTTGTCTTGTCAACCATTTCTTAGCTTCAAACTCCCATATCTCGCGAACGGATTGACATAACCCAAAAATTCCTATTGCATCTGAAAGTAGAAACTCGCCCGATTACAACGGTATGTGCATTTTTTCCCTAGGCCATTCTGGATAAGCGTTTGGAGCAGCAGAATTGCGAAAAATTTTTTGCGTTCTCAACCATTTCTTGGCTTCAAACTCCCATATCTCGCGAATGGATTGACCCAACCCAAAAATTCCTGTTGCGTCTGAAAGTAGAAACTCGCCCGATTACAACGGTATGTGTACTTTTTCCCTAGGCCATTTTGGTTTCGCGTTTGGAGCAGCAGAATTGCGAAAAATTTTTTGCCTTGTCAACCATTTCTTGGCTTCAAACTCCCATATCTCGCGAACGGATTGACATAACCCAAAAATTCGTGTTGCGTCTGAAGTAGAAACTCGCACGATTACAACGGTATGTGTATTTTTTCCCTAGGCCATTCTGGTTAAGCGATTGGAACAGCAGAAGTGCGAAAAATTTGTTGTCTTGACAACCATTTCTTGGCTTCAAAGTCCCATATCTCGCGAACGGATTGACCTAACCCAAAAATTCCTGCTGCGTCTGAAAGTAGAAACTCGCCCGATTTCAACGGTATGCGTATTTTTTCCCTAGGCCATTCTGGTTAAGCGATTGTAGCAGCAGAAGTACGAAAAATTTGTTGTCTTGTCAACCATTTCTTGGCTTCAAACACCCATATCTCGCGAATGGATTGACCCAACCCAAAAATTACTGTTGCGTCTGAAAGTAGAAACTCGCCCGATTACAACGGTATGTGTACTTTTTCCCTAGGCCATTTTGGTTTCGCGTTTGGAGCAGCAGAATTGCGAAAAATTTTTTGCCTTGTCAACCATTTCTTGGCTTCAAACTCCCATATCTCGCGAACGGATTGACATAACCCAAAAATTCGTGTTGCGTCTGAAAGTAGAAACTCGCACGATTACAACGGTATGTGTATTTTTTCCCTAGGCCATTCTGGTTAAGCGTTTGGAGCAGCAGAATTGCGAAAAATTTTGTGCGTTCTCAACCATTTCTTGGCATCAAACTCCCATATCTCGCGAACGGATTGGCCTAACCCAAAAATTCCTATTGCAGCTGAAAGTAGAAACTCGCCTGATTACAACTGTATGTGTATTTTTTCCCTAGGCCATTCTGGTTAAGCGATTGGAGCAGCAGAAGTGCGAAAAATTTGTTGTCTTTGCAACCATTTCTTGGCTTCAAACTCCCATATCTCGCGAACGGATTGACCTAACCCAAAAATTCCTGCTGCGTCTGAAAGTAGAAACTCGCCCGATTTCAGCGGTATGCGTATTTTTTCCCTAGGTCATTCTGGTTAAGCGATTGGAGCAGCAGAAGTACGAAAAATTTGTTGTCTTGTCAACCATTTCTTAGCTTCAAACTCCCATATCTCGCGAACGGATTGACATAACCCAAAAATTCCTATTGCATCTGAAAGTAGAAACTCGCCCGATTACAACGGTATGTGCATTTTTTCCCTAGGCCATTCTGGATAAGCGTTTGGAGCAGCAGAATTGCGAAAAATTTTGGGCCTTCTCAACCATTTCTTGGCTTCAAACTCCCATATCTCGCGAACGGATTGGCCTAACCCAAAAATTCCTATTGCATCTGAAAGTAGAAACTCGCCCGATTACAACTGTATGTGTATTTTTTCCCTGGGCCATTCTGGTTAAGCGATTGGAGCAGCAGAATTGCGAAAAATTTGTTGTCTTGTCAACCATTTCTTGGCTTCAAACTCCCATATCTCGCGAACGGATTGACCTAACCCAAAAATTCCTGCTGCGTCTGAAAGTAGAAACTCGCCCGATTACAACGGTATGTGTACTTTTTCCCTAGGCCATTTTGGTTTCGCGTTTGGAGCAGCAGAATTGCGAAAAATTGTTTGCCTTGTCAACCATTTCTTGGCTTCAAACTCCCATATCTCGCGAACGGATTGACATAACCCAAAAATTCCTATTGCATCTGAAAGTAGAAACTCGCCCGATTACAACGGTATGTGCATTTTTCCCCTAGGCCATTCTGGTTAAGCGATTGGAGCAGCAGAATTGCGAAAAATTTGTTGTCTTGTCAACCATTTCTTACCTTCAAACTCCCATATCTCGCGAACGGATTGGCCTAACCCAAAAATTCCTATTGCATCTGAAAGCAGAAACTTGCCCGATTACAACGGTATGTGTATTTTTTCCCTAGGCCATTCTAGTTAAGCGTTTGGAGCAGCAGAATTGCGAAAAATTTTGGGCCTTCTCAACCATTTCTTGGCTTCAAACTCCCATATCTCGCGAACGGATTGGCCTAACCCAAAAATTCCTATTGCATCTGAAAGTAGAAACTCGCCCGATTACAACTGTATGTGTATTTTTTCCCTGGGCCATTCTGGTTAAGCGATTGGAGCAGCAGAATTGCGAAAAATTTGTTGTCTTGTCAACCATTTCTTGGCTTCAAACTCCCATATCTCGCGAACGGATTGACATAATCCAAAAATTCGTGTTGCGTCTGAAGTAGAAACTCGCACGATTACAACGGTATGTGTATTTTTTCCCTAGGCCATTCTGGTTAAGCGATTGGAGCAGCAGAAGTGCGAAAAATTTGTTGTCTTGTCAACCATTTTTTGGCTTCAAACTCCCATATCTCGCGAACGGATTGACCTAACCCAAAAATTCCTGCTGCGTCTGAAAGTAGAAACTCGCCCGATTTCAACGGTATGCGTATTTTTTCCCTAGGCCATTCTGGTTAAGCGATTGGAGCAGCAGAAGTACGAAAAATTTGTTGTCTTGTCAACCATTTCTTAGCTTCAAACTCCCATATCTCGCGAACGGATTGACATAACCCAAAAATTCCTATTGCATCTGAAAGTAGAAACTCGCCCGATTACAACGGTATGTGCATTTTTTCCCTAGGCCATTCTGGATAAGCGTTTGGAGCAGCAGAATTGCGAAAAATTTTTTGCGTTCTCAACCATTTCTTGGCTTCAAACTCCCATATCTCGCGAATGGATTGACCCAACCCAAAAATTCCTGTTGCGTCTGAAAGTAGAAACTCGCCCGATTACAACGGTATGTGTACTTTTTCCCTAGGCCATTTTGGTTTCGCGTTTGGAGCAGCAGAATTGCGAAAAATTTTTTGCCTTGTCAACCATTTCTTGGCTTCAAACTCCCATATCTCGCGAACGGATTGACATAACCCAAAAATTCGTGTTGCGTCTGAAGTAGAAACTCGCACGATTACAACGGTATGTGTATTTTTTCCCTAGGCCATTCTGGTTAAGCGATTGGAACAGCAGAAGTGCGAAAAATTTGTTGTCTTGTCAACCATTTCTTGGCTTCAAAGTCCCATATTTCGCGAACGGATTGACCTAACCCAGAAATTCCTGCTGCGTCTGAAAGTAGAAACTCGCCCGATTTCAACGGTATGCGTATTTTTTCCCTAGGCCATTCTGGTTTAGCGATTGTAGCAGCAGAAGTACGAAAAATTTGTTGTCTTGTCAACCATTTCTTGGCTTCAAACTCCCATATCTCGCGAATGGATTGACCCAACCAAAAATTCCTGTTGCGTCTGAAAGTAGAAACTCGCCCGATTACAACGGTATGTGTACTTTTTCCCTAGGCCATTTTGGTTTCGCGTTTGGAGCAGCAGAATTGCGAAAAATTTTTTGCCTTGTCAACCATTTCTTGGCTTCAAACTCCCATATCTCGCGAACGGATTGACATAACCCAAAAATTCGTGTTGCGTCTGAAAGTAGAAACTCGCACGATTACAACGGTATGTGTATTTTTTCCCTAGGCCATTCTGGTTAAGCGTTTGGAGCAGCAGAATTGCGAAAAATTTTGTGCGTTCTCAACCATTTCTTGGCTTCAAACTCCCCTATCTCGCGAACGGATTGGCCTAACCCAAAAATTCCTATTGCAGCTGAAAGTAGAAACTCGCCCGATTACAACTGTATGTGTATTTTTTCCCTAGGCCATTCTGGTTAAGCGATTGGAGCAGCAGAAGTGCGAAAAATTTGTTGTCTTGTCAACCATTTCTTGGCTTCAAACTCCCATATCTCGCGAACGGATTGACCTAACCCAAAAATTCCTGCTGCGTCAGAAAGTAGAAACTCGCCCGATTTCAGCGGTATGCGTATTTTTTCCCTAGGCCATTCTGGTTAAGCGATTGGAGCAGCAGAAGTACGAAAAATTTGTTGCCTTGTCAACCATTTCTTAGCTTCAAACTCCCATATCTCGCGAATGGATTGACCCAACCCAAAAATTCCTGTTGCGTCTGAAAGTAGAAACTCGCCCGATTACAACGGTATGTGCATTTTTCCCCTAGGCCATTCTGGTTAAGCGATTGGAGCAGCAGAATTGCGAAAAATTTGTTGTCTTGTCAACCATTTCTTACCTTCAAACTCCCATATCTCGCGAACGGATTGGCCTAACCCAAAAATTCCTATTGCATCTGAAAGCAGAAACTCGCCCGATTACAACGGTATGTGTATTTTTTCCCTAGGCCATTCTAGTTAAGCGTTTGGAGCAGCAGAATTGCGAAAAATTTTGGGCCTTCTCAACCATTTCTTGGCTTCAAACTCCCATATCTCGCGAACGGATTGGCCTAACCCAAAAATTCCTATTGCATCTGAAAGTAGAAACTCGCCCGATTACAACTCTATGTGTATTTTTTCCCTGGGCCATTCTGGTTAAGCGATTGGAGCAGCAGAATTGCGAAAAATTTGTTGCCTTGTCAACCATTTCTTGGCTTCAAACTCCCATATCTCGCGAACGGATTGACATAATCCAAAAATTCGTGTTGCGTCTGAAGTAGAAACTCGCACGATTACAACGGTATGTGTATTTTTTCCCTAGGCCATTCTGGTTAAGCGATTGGAGCAGCAGAAGTGCGAAAAATTTGTTGTCTTGTCAACCATTTTTTGGCTTCAAACTCCCATATCTCGCGAACGGATTGACCTAACCCAAAAATTCCTGCTGCGTCTGAAAGTAGAAACTCGCCCGATTTCAACGGTATGCGTATTTTTTCCCTAGGCCATTCTGGTTAAGCGATTGGAGCAGCAGAAGTACGAAAAATTTGTTGTCTTGTCAACCATTTCTTAGCTTCAAACTCCCATATCTCGCGAACGGATTGACATAACCCAAAAATTCCTATTGCATCTGAAAGTAGAAACTCGCCCGATTACAACGGTATGTGCATTTTTTCCCTAGGCCATTCTGGATAAGCGTTTGGAGCAGCAGAATTGCGAAAAATTTTTTGCGTTCTCAACCATTTCTTGGCTTCAAACTCCCATATCTCGCGAATGGATTGACCCAACCCAAAAATTCCTGTTGCGTCTGAAAGTAGAAACTCGCCCGATTACAACGGTATGTGTACTTTTTCCCTAGGCCATTTTGGTTTCGCGTTTGGAGCAGCAGAATTGCGAAAAATTTTTTGCCTTGTCAACCATTTCTTGGCTTCAAACTCCCATATCTCGCGAACGGATTGACATAACCCAAAAATTCGTGTTGCGTCTGAAGTAGAAACTCGCACGATTACAACGGTATGTGTATTTTTTCCCTAGGCCATTCTGGTTAAGCGATTGGAACAGCAGAAGTGCGAAAAATTTGTTGTCTTGTCAACCATTTCTTGGCTTCAAAGTCCCATATTTCGCGAACGGATTGACCTAACCCAAAAATTCCTGCTGCGTCTGAAAGTAGAAACTCGCCCGATTTCAACGGTATGCGTATTTTTTCCCTAGGCCATTCTGGTTAAGCGATTGTAGCAGCAGAAGTACGAAAAATTTGTTGTCTTGTCAACCATTTCTTGGCTTCAAACTCCCATATCTCGCGAATGGATTGACCCAACCCAAAAATTCCTGTTGCGTCTGAAAGTAGAAACTCGCCCGATTACAACGGTATGTGTACTTTTTCCCTAGGCCATTTTGGTTTCGCGTTTGGAGCAGCAGAATTGCGAAAAATTTTTTGCCTTGTCAACCATTTCTTGGCTTCAAACTCCCATATCTCGCGAACGGATTGGCCTAACCCAAAAATTCCTATTGCAGCTGAAAGTAGAAACTCGCCCGATTACAACTGTATGTGTATTTTTTCCCTAGGCCATTCTGGTTAAGCGATTGGAGCAGCAGAAGTGCGAAAAATTTGTTGTCTGTCAACCATTTCTTGGCTTCAAACTCCCATATCTCGCGAACGGATTGACCTAACCCAAAAATTCCTGCTGCGTCTGAAAGTAGAAACTCGCCCGATTTCAGCGGTATGCGTATTTTTTCCCTAGGTCATTCTGGTTAAGCGACTGGAGCAGCAGAAGTACGAAAAATTTGTTGTCTTGTCAACCATTTCTTAGCTTCAAACTCCCATATCTCGCGAACGGATTGACATAACCCAAAAATTCCTATTGCATCTGAAAGTAGAAACTCGCCCGATTACAACGGTATGTGCATTTTTTCCCTATGCCATTCTGTATAAGCGTTTGGAGCAGCAGAATTGCGAAAAATTTTTTGCCTTGTCAACCATTTCTTGGCTTCAAACTCCCATATCTCGCGAATGGATTGACCCAACCCAAAAATTCCTGTTGCGTCTGAAAGTAGAAACTCGCCCGATTACAACGGTATGTGCATTTTTCCCCTAGGCCATTCTGGTTAAGCGATTGGAGCAGCAGAATTGCGAAAAATTTGTTGTCTTGTCAACCATTTCTTACCTTCAAACTCCCATATCTCGCGAACGGATTGGCCTAACCCAAAAATTCCTATTGCATCTGAAAGCAGAAACTCGCCCGATTACAACGGTATGTGTATTTTTTCCCTAGGCCATTCTAGTTAAGCGTTTGGAGCAGCAGAATTGCGAAAAATTTTGGGCCTTCTCAACCATTTCTTGGCTTCAAACTCCCATATCTCGCGAACGGATTGGCCTAACCCAAAAATTCCTATTGCATCTGAAAGTAGAAACTCGCCCGATTACAACTGTATGTGTATTTTTTCCCTGGGCCATTCTGGTTAAGCGATTGGAGCAGCAGAATTGCGAAAAATTTGTTGTCTTGTCAACCATTTCTTGGCTTCAAACTCCCATATCTCGCGAACGGATTGACATAATCCAAAAATTCGTGTTGCGTCTGAAGTAGAAACTCGCACGATTACAACGGTATGTGTATTTTTTCCCTAGGCCATTCTGGTTAAGCGTTTGGAGCAGCAGAATTGCGAAAAATTTTGTGCGTTCTCAACCATTTCTTGGCTTCAAACTCCCCTATCTCGCGAACGGATTGGCCTAACCCAAAAATTCCTATTGCATCTGAAAGCAGAAACTCGCCCGATTACAACGGTATGTGTATTTTTTCCCTAGGCCATTCTAGTTAAGCGTTTGGAGCAGCAGAATTGCGAAAAATTTTGGGCCTTCTCAACCATTTCTTGGCTTCAAACTCCCATATCTCGCGAACGGATTGGCCTAACCCAAAAATTCCTATTGCATCTGAAAGTAGAAACTCGCCCGATTACAACTGTATGTGTATTTTTTCCCTGGGCCATTCTGGTTAAGCGATTGGAGCAGCAGAATTGCGAAAAATTTGTTGTCTTGTCAACCATTTCTTGGCTTCAAACTCCCATATCTCGCGAACGGATTGACATAATCCAAAAATTCGTGTTGCGTCTGAAGTAGAAACTCGCACGATTACAACGGTATGTGTATTTTTTCCCTAGGCCATTCTGGTTAAGCGGTTGGAGCAGCAGAAGTGCGAAAAATTTGTTGTCTTGTCAACCATTTTTTGGCTTCAAACTCCCATATCTCGCGAACGGATTGACCTAACCCAAAAATTCCTGCTGCGTCTGAAAGTAGAAACTCGCCCGATTTCAACGGTATGCGTATTTTTTCCCTAGGCCATTCTGGTTAAGCGATTGGAGCAGCAGAAGTACGAAAAATTTGTTGTCTTGTCAACCATTTCTTAGCTTCAAACTCCCATATCTCGCGAACGGATTGACATAACCCAAAAATTCCTATTGCATCTGAAAGTAGAAACTCGCCCGATTACAACGGTATGTGCATTTTTTCCCTAGGCCATTCTGGATAAGCGTTTGGAGCAGCAGAATTGCGAAAAATTTTTTGCGTTCTCAACCATTTCTTGGCTTCAAACTCCCATATCTCGCGAATGGATTGACCCAACCCAAAAATTCCTGTTGCGTCTGAAAGTAGAAACTCGCCCGATTACAACGGTATGTGTACTTTTTCCCTAGGCCATTTTGGTTTCGCGTTTGGAGCAGCAGAATTGCGAAAAATTTTTTGCCTTGTCAACCATTTCTTGGCTTCAAACTCCCATATCTCGCGAACGGATTGACATAACCCAAAAATTCGTGTTGCGTCTGAAGTAGAAACTCGCACGATTACAACGGTATGTGTATTTTTTCCCTAGGCCATTCTGGTTAAGCGATTGGAACAGCAGAAGTGCGAAAAATTTGTTGTCTTGTCAACCATTTCTTGGCTTCAAAGTCCCATATTTCGCGAACGGATTGACCTAACCCAAAAATTCCTGCTGCGTCTGAAAGTAGAAACTCGCCCGATTTCAACGGTATGCGTATTTTTTCCCTAGGCCATTCTGGTTAAGCGATTGTAGCAGCAGAAGTACGAAAAATTTGTTGTCTTGTCAACCATTTCTTGGCTTCAAACTCCCATATCTCGCGAATGGATTGACCCAACCCAAAAATTCCTGTTGCGTCTGAAAGTAGAAACTCGCCCGATTACAACGGTATGTGTACTTTTTCCCTAGGCCATTTTGGTTTCGCGTTTGGAGCAGCAGAATTGCGAAAAATTTTTTGCCTTGTCAACCATTTCTTGGCTTCAAACTCCCATATCTCGCGAACGGATTGACATAACCCAAAAATTCGTGTTGCGTCTGAAAGTAGAAACTCGCACGATTACAACGGTATGTGTATTTTTTCCCTAGGCCATTCTGGTTAAGCGTTTGGAGCAGCAGAATTGCGAAAAATTTTGTGCGTTCTCAACCATTTCTTGGCTTCAAACTCCCATATCTCGCGAACGGATTGGCCTAACCCAAAAATTCCTATTGCAGCTGAAAGTAGAAACTCGCCCGATTACAACTGTATGTGTATTTTTTCCCTAGGCCATTCTGGTTAAGCGATTGGAGCAGCAGAAGTGCGAAAAATTTGTTGTCTTGTCAACCATTTCTTGGCTTCAAACTCCCATATCTCGCGAACGGATTGACCTAACCCAAAAATTCCTGCTGCGTCTGAAAGTAGAAACTCGCCCGATTTCAGCGGTATGCGTATTTTTTCCCTAGGTCATTCTGGTTAAGCGACTGGAGCAGCAGAAGTACGAAAAATTTGTTGTCTTGTCAACCATTTCTTAGCTTCAAACTCCCATATCTCGCGAACGGATTGACATAACCCAAAAATTCCTATTGCATCTGAAAGTAGAAACTCGCCCGATTACAACGGTATGTGCATTTTTTCCCTAGGCCATTCTGGATAAGCGTTTGGAGCAGCAGAATTGCGAAAAATTTTTTGCCTTGTCAACCATTTCTTGGCTTCAAACTCCCATATCTCGCGAATGGATTGACCCAACCCAAAAATTCCTGTTGCGTCTGAAAGTAGAAACTCGCCCGATTACAACGGTATGTGTACTTTTTCCCTAGGCCATTTTGGTTTCGCGTTTGGAGCAGCAGAATTGCGAAAAATTTTTTGCCTTGTCAACCATTTCTTGGCTTCAAACTCCCATATCTCGCGAACGGATTGACATAACCCAAAAATTCGTGTTGCGTCTGAAAGTAGAAACTCGCACGATTACAACGGTATGTGTATTTTTTCCCTAGGCTATTCTGGTTAAGCGTTTGGAGCAGCAGAATTGCGAAAAATTTTGTGCGTTCTCAACCATTTCTTGGCTTCAAACTCCCATATCTCGCGAACGGATTGGCCTAACCCAAAAATTCCTATTGCAGCTGAAAGTAGAAACTCGCCCGATTACAACTGTATGTGTATTTTTTCCCTAGGCCATTCTGGTTAAGCGATTGGAGCAGCAGAAGTGCGAAAAATTTGTTGTCTTGTCAACCATTTCTTGGCTTCAAACTCCCATATCTCGCGAACGGATTGACCTAACCCAAAAATTCCTGCTGCGTCTGAAAGTAGAAACTCGCCCGATTTCAGCGGTATGCGTATTTTTTCCCTAGGCCATTCTGGTTAAGCGATTGGAGCAGCAGAAGTACGAAAAATTTGTTGTCTTGTCAACCATTTCTTAGCTTCAATCTCCCATATCTCGCGAACGGATTGACATAACCCAAAAATTCCTATTGCATCTGAAAGTAGAAACTCGCCCGATTACAACGGTATGTGCATTTTTTCCCTAGGCCATTCTGGATAAGCGTTTGGAGCAGCAGAATTGCGAAAAATTTTTTGCCTTGTCAACCATTTCTTGGCTTCAAACTCCCATATCTCGCGAATGGATTGACCCAACCCAAAAATTCCTGCTGCGTCTGAAAGTAGAAACTCGCCCGATTACAACGGTATGTGCATTTTTCCCCTAGGCCATTCTGGTTAAGCGATTGGAGCAGCAGAAGTGCGAAAAATTTGTTGTCTTGTCAACCATTTCTTACCTTCAAACTCCCATATCTCGCGAACGGATTGGCCTAACCCAAAAATTCCTATTGCATCTAAAAGTAGAAATTCGCCCGATTACAACGGTATGTGTATTTTTTCCCTAGGCCATTCTAGTTAAGCGTTTGGAGCAGCAGAATTGCGAAAAATTTTGGGCCTTCTCAACCATTTCTTGGCTTCAAACTCCCATATCTCGCGAACGGATTGGCCTAACCCAAAAATTCCTATTGCTTCTGAAAGTAGAAACTCGCCCGATTACAACTGTATGTGGATTTTTTCCCTAGGCCATTCTGGTTAAGCGTTTGGAGCAGCAGAATTGCGAAAAATTTTGTGCGTTCTGAACCATTTCTTGGCTTCAAACTCCCATATCTCGCGAACGGATTGACCTAACCCAAAAATTCCTGCTACGTCTGAAAGTAGAAACTCGTCCGATTACAACGGTATGCGTATTTTTTCCCTAGGCCACTCTGGTTAAGCGATAGGAGCAGCAGAAGTACGAAAAAATTGTTGTCTTGTCAACCATTTCTTAGCTTCAAACTCCCATATCTCGCGAACGGATTGACATAACCCAAAAATTCCTATTGCATCTGAAAGTAGCAACTCGCCCGATTACAACGGTATGTGTACTTTTTCCCTAGGCCATTCTGGCTTCGTGTTTGGAGCAGCAGAATTGCGAGAAATTTTTTGCCTTGTCAACCATCTCTTGGCTTCAAACTCCCATATCTCGCGAACGGATTGACATAACCCAAAAATTCCTGTTGCGTCTGAAAGTAGAAACTCGCCCGATTACAACGGTATGTGTACTTTTTCCCTAGGCCATTCTGGCTTCGTGTTTGGAGCAGCAGAATTGCGAGAAATTTTTTGCCTTGTCAACCATCTCTTGGCTTCAAACTCCCATATCTCGCGAACGGATTGACATAACCCAAAAATTCCTGTTGCGTCTGAAAGTAGAAGCTCGCCGGATTACAAATGTATGTGCATTTTGCCCCTAGGCCATTCTGGTTAAGCGTTTGGAGCAGCAGAATTGCGAAAAATTTTTTGCGTTCTCAACCATTTCTTGGCTTCATACTCCCATATCTCGCGAACGGATTGACCTGCCCCAAAAATTCCTGTTGCGTCTGAAAGTAGAAACCCGCCCGATTACAACTGTATGCGCATTTTTCCCCTAGGCCATTCTGGTTAAGCGTTTGGAGCCGCAGAATTGCGAAAAATTTTTTGCCTTGTCAACCTTCTCTTGGCTTCAAACTGCCATATCTCGCGAACGGATTGACATAACCCAAAAATTCCTGTTGCGTCTGAAAGTAGAAGCTCGCCCTATTACAACGGTATGCGTATTTTTACTCTAGGCCATTCTGGTTAAGCGATTGGAACGGCAGAATTGCGAAAAATTTTTTTCCTTCTCAACCATTTCTTGGCTTCAAACTCCCATATCTCGCGAACGGATTGACCTAACCCAAAAATTCCTATTGCATCTGAAAGTAGAAACTCGCCCGATCACAACGGTATGTGTATTTTTTCCCTAGGCCATTCTGGTTAAGCGTTTGGAGCAGCAGAAGTGCGAAAAATTTGTTGTCTTCTGAACCATTTCTTAGCTTCAAACTCCCATATCTCGCGAACGGATTGACCTAACCCAAGAATTCCTATTGCATCTGAAAGTAGCAACTCGCCCCATTACAACGGTACGTGTATTTTTACCCTAGGCCATTCTGGTTAAGCGTTTGAAGCAGCAGAATTGCGAAAAATTTTTTGCGTTCTCAACCATTTCTTAGCCTCAAACTCCCATATCTCGCGAACGGATTGATCCAACCCAAAAATTCCTGTTGCGTCTGAAAGTAGAAACTCGCCCGATTACAACGGTATGTTTACTTTTTCCCTAGGCCATTCTGGTTTCGCGTTAGGAGCAGCAGAATTGCGAAAAATTTTTTGCCTTGTCAACCATTTCTGGGCTTCAAACTCCCATATCTCGCGAACGGATTGACAAAACCCAAAAATTCGTGTTGCGCCTGAAAGTAGAAACTCGCGCGATTACAACGGTATGTGTATTTTTTCCCTAGGCCAGTCTGGTTAAGCGTTTGGAGCAGCAGAATTGCGAAAATTTTTTTGCCTTGTCAACCATCTCTTGGCTTCAAACTCCCATATCTCGCGAACGGATTGACCTAACCCAAGAATTCCTATTGCATCTGAAAGTAGCAACTCGCACCATTACAACGGTACGTGTATTTTTACCCTAGGCCATTCTGGTTAAGCGTTTGGAGCAGCAGAATTGCGAAAAATTTTTTGCGTTCTCAACCATTTCTTAGCCTCAAACTCCCATATCTCGCGAACGGATTGACCCAACCCAAAAATTCCTGTTGCGTCTGAAAGTAGAAGCTCGCCCTATTACAACGGTATGCGTATTTTTACCCTAGGCCATTCTGGTTAAGCGATTGGAACGGCAGAATTGCGAAAAATTTTTTGCCTTCTCAACCATTTCTTGGCTTCAAACTCCCATATCTCGCGAACGGATTGACCTAACCCAAAAATTCCTATTGCATCTGAAAGTAGAAACTCGCCCGATCACAACGGTATGTGTATTTTTTCCCTAGGCCATTCTGGTTAAGCGTTTGGAGCAGCAGAAGTGCGAAAAATTTGTTGTCTTCTGAACCATTTCTTAGCTTCAAACTCCCATATCTCGCGAACGGATTGACCTAACCCAAGAATTCCTATTGCATCTGAAAGTAGCAACTCGCCCCATTACAACGGTACGTGTATTTTTACCCTAGGCCATTCTGGTTAAGCGTTTGGAGCAGCAGAATTGCGAAAAATTTTTTGCGTTCTCAACCATTTCTTAGCCTCAAACTCCCATATCTCGCGAACGGATTGACCCAACCCAAAAATTCCTGTTGCGTCTGAAAGTAGAAACTCGCGCGATTACAACGGTATGTGTATTTTTTCCCTAGGCCAGTCTGGTTAAGCGTTTGGAGCAGCAGAATTGCGAAAATTTTTTTGCCTTGTCAACCATCTCTTGGCTTCAAACTCCCATATCTCGCGAACGGATTGACATAACCCAAAAATTCCTGTTGGGTCTGAAAGTAGAAGCTCGCCCTATTACAACGGTATGCGTATTTTTACCCTAGGCCATTCTGGTTAAGCGATTGGAGCAGCAGAAGTGCGAAAAATTTGTTGTCTTGTCAACCATTTCTTAGCTTCAAACTCCCATATCCCGCGAACGGATTGACCTAACCCAAAAATTCCTATTGCATCTGAAAGTAGAAACTAGCCCGATTACAATGGTATGTGTATTTTTTCCCTAGGCCATTCTGGTTAAGCGTTTGGAGAAGCAGAATTGCGAAATATTTTTTGCTTTCTCAACCATTTCTTGGCTTCAACCTCCCATATCTCGCGAACGGACTGACCTAACCCAAAAATTCCTATTGCATCTGAAAGTAGAAACTCGCCCGATTACAACGGTATGTGTATTTTTTTCCTAGGCCATTCCGGTTAAGCGTTTCGAGCAGCAGAATTGCGAAAAATTTTTGGCGTTCTCAACCATTTCTTGGTTTCAAACTCCCATATCTCGCGAACGGATTGGCCTAACCCAAACATTCCTATTGCATCTGAAAGTAGAAACTCGCCCGATTACAACTGTATGTGCATTTTTCCCCTAGGCCATTCTGATTAAGCGTTTGGAGCAGCAGAATTGCGAAAAAATTTTTGCGTTCTCAACCATTTCTTGGCTTCATACTCCCATATCTCGCGAACGGATTGACCTAACCCAAAAATTCCTGTTGCGTCTGAAAGTAGAAACTCGCCCGATTACAACGGTATGTGCATTTTTTCCCTAGGCCATTCTGGATAAGCGTTTGGAGCAGCAGAATTGCGAAAAATTTTTTGCGTTCTCAACCATTTCTTGGCTTCAAACTCCCATATCTCGCGAACGGATTGACAAAACCCAAAAATTCGTGTTGCGTCTGAAAGTAGAAACTCGCACGATTACAACGGTATGTGTATTTTTTCCCTAGGCCATTCTGGTTAAGCGTTTGGAGCAGCAGAAGTGCGAAAAATTTGTTGTCTTGTCAACCATTTCTTAGCTTCAAACTCCCATATCTCGCGAACGGATTGACATAACCCAAAAATTCCTATTGCATCTGAAAGTAGAAACTCGCCCGATTACAACTGTATGTGTATTTTTTCCCTGGGCCATTCTGGTTAAGCGATTGGAGCAGCAGAAGTGCGAAAAATTTGTTGTCCTGTCAACCATTTCTTAGCTTCAAACTCCCATATCCCGCGAACGGATTGACCTATCCCAAAAATTCCTATTGCATCTGAAAGTAGAAACTAGCCCGATTACAATGGTATGTGTATTTTTTCCCTAGGCCATTCTGGTTAAGCGTTTGGAGCAGCAGAATTGCGAAATATTTTTTGCTTTCTCAACCATTTCTTGGCTTCAACCTCCCATTTCTCGCGAACGGATTGGCCCAACCCAAAAATTTCTATTGCGTCTTAAAGTAGAAACTCGCCCGATTAAAACGGTGTGTGTATTTTTTCCCTAGGCCATTCTGGTTAAGCGATTGGAGCAGCAGAATTGCGAAAAATTTGTTCTCTTCTCAGCCATTTCTTAGCTTCAAACTCCCATATCTCGCGAACGGATTGACCTAACCCAAAAATTGCTATTGCATTTGAAAGTAGAAACTCGCCCGATTACAACGGTATGTGTATTTTTACTCTAGGCCATTCTGGTTAAGCGTTTGGAGGAGCAGAATTGCGAAAAATTTATTCTCTTCTCAACCATTTCTTAGCTTCAAATTGCCATATCTCGCGAACGGACTGACCTAACCCAAAAATTCCTATTGCATCTGAAAGTAGAAACTCGCCCGATTACAATGGTATGTGTATTTTTTCCCTAGGCCATTCTGGTTAAGCGTTTGGAGCAGCAGAATTGCGAAATATTTTTTGCTTTCTCAACCATTTCTTGGCTTCAACCTCCCATATCTCGCGAACGGATTGACCCAACCCAAAAATTTCTGTTGCGTCTGAAAGTAGAAACTCGCCCGATTACAACGGTATGTGTTTTTTTACTCTAGGCCATTCTGGATAAGCGTTTGGAGGAGCAGAATTGCGAAAAATTTATTCTCCTCTCAACCATTTCTTAGCTTCAAACTCCCATATCTCGCGAACGGATTGACCTAACCCAAAAATTCCTATTGCATCTGAAAGTAGAAACTCGCCAGATTACAACGGTCTGTGCATTTTTTCCCTAGGCCATTCTGGTTAAGCGTTTGGAGGAGCAGAATTGCGAAAAATTTATTCTCTTCTCAACCATTTCTTAGCTTCAAACTCCCATTTCTCGCGAACGGATTGACCTAACCCAAAAATTCCCATTGCATCTGAAAGTAGAAACTCGCCCGATTACAACGGTATGTGTATTTTCTCCCTAGGCCATTCTGGTTATGTGATTGGAGCAGCAGAAGTGCGAAAAATTTGTTGTCTTGTCAACCATTTCTTAGCTTCAAACTCCCATATCTCGCGAACGGATTGACCTAACCCAAAAATTCCTATTGCATCTGAAAGTAGAAACTCGCCCGATTACAACGGTCTGTGCATTTTTTCCCTAGGCCATTCTGGTTAAGCGTTTGGAGGAGCAGAATTGCGAAAAATTTATTCTCTTCTCAAACATTTCTTAGCTTCAAACTCCCATTTCTCGCGAACGAATTGATCTAACTCAAAAATTCCTATTGCATCTGAAAGTAGAAACTCGCCCGATCACAACGGTATGTGTATTTTTTCCCTAGGCCAATCTGGTTAAGCGTTTGGAGCAGCAGAATTGCGAAAAATTTTTTGCCTTCTCAATCATTTCTTGGCTAGAAACTCCCATATCTCGCGCACGGATTGACCTAACCCAAAAATTCCTATTGCATCTGAAAGTAGAAACTCGCCCGATTACAACGGTATGTGTATTTTTTCCCTATGCCATTCTGGTTAAGCGTTTGGAGCAGCAGAATTGCGAAAAATTGTTTACCTTCTCAACCATTTCTTGGCTTCAAACTCCCATATCTCGCGAACGGATTGACTAACCCAAAAATTCCTGTTGCGTATGAAAGTAGAAACTCGCCCGATTACGACGGTATTTCTATTTTTTCCCTAGGCCATACTGGTTAAGCGATTGGAGCAGCAGAAGTGGGAAAAATGTGTTGTCACGTCAACCATTTCTTAGCTTCAAACTCCCATATCTCGCGAACGGATTGACCTAACCCAAAAATTCCTATTGCATCTGAAAGTAGAAACTCGCCCGATTACAACGGTATGTGTACTTTCTCCCTGGGACATTCTGGTTTCGCTTTTGGAGCAGCAGAATTGCGAAAAATTTTTGGCCTTGTCAACCCTTTCCAGGCTTCAAACTCCCATATCACGCGAACGGATTGATATAACCCAAAAATTCCTGTTGCGCCTGAAAGTAGAACTCGCACGATTACAACGGTATGTGTATTTTTTCCCTAGGCCATTCTGATTAAGCGTTTGGAGCAGCAGAAGTGCTACAAATTTTGTGCCTTCTCAACCATTTCTTGGCTTCAAACTCCCATATCTCGCGAACGGATTCACCTAACCCAAAAATTCCTATTGCTTCTCAAAGTAGAATCTCGCCCGATTACAACGGTATGTGTATTTTTTCCTTAGGCCATTCTGGTTAAGCGTTTGGAGCAGCAGAGTTGCGAAAAATTTGTGGCCTTCTCAACCATTTCTTGGTTTCAAACTCCCTTATCTCGCGAACCGATTGACCTAACCCAAAAATTCCTATTGCATCTGAATGTAGAAACTCGCCCGATTACAACGGTGTGTGTATTTTTTCCCTATGCCATTCTGGTTAAGCGTTTGGAGCAGCAGAATTGCGAAAAATTGTTTGCCTTCTCAACCATTTCTTGGCTTCAAACTCCCATATCTCGCGAACGGATTGACCTAACCCAAAAATTCCTATTGCATCTGAAAGTAGAAACTCGCCCGATTACAACGGTATGTGTATTTCTTCCCTATGCCATTCTGGTTAAGCGTTTGGAGCAGCAGAATTGCGAAAAATTTTTTGCCTTCTCAACCATTTCTTGGCTTCAAACTCCCATATGTCGCGAACGGATTGATATAAACCAAAAATTCCTGTTGCGTCTGAAAGTAGAAACTCGCACGATTACAACGGTATGTGTATTTTTTCCCTAGGCCATTCTGGTTAAGCGTTTGGAGCAGCAGAAGTGCGGCAAATTTTGTGCCTTCTCAACCATTTCTTGGCTTCAAACTCCCATATCTCGCGAACGGATTGACCAAACCCAAAAATTCCTGCTGCGTCTGAAAGTAGAAACTCGCCCGATTACAACTGTATGCGTATTTTTTCCCTAGGCCCTTCTGGATAAGCGTTTGGAGCAGCTGAATTGCGAAAAATTTGTTGTCTTCGCAACCATTTCTTAGCTTCAAACTCCCATATCTGGTGAACGGATTGACCTAACCCAAAAATTCCTATTGCTTCTCAAAGTAGAAACTCGCCCGATTACAACAGTATGTGTATTTTTTCCCTAGGCCATTCTGGTTAAGCGTTTGGAGCAGCAGAAGTGCGAAAAATTTCTGGCCTTCTCAACCATTTCTTGGCTTCAAACTCCCATATATCGCGAACGGATTGACCTAACCCAAAAATTCCTATTGCATCTGAAAGTTGAAACTAGCCCGATTACAATGGTATGTGTATTTTTTCCCTATGCCATTCTGGTTAAGCGTTTGGAGAAGCAGAATTGCGAAAATTTTGTGGCCTTCTCAACCATTTCTTGGCTTCAAACTCCCATATGTCGCGAACGGATTGACCTAACCCAAAAATTCCTGTTGCGTATGAAAGTAGAAACTCGCCCGATTACAACGCTATGTGTATTTTTTCCCTATGCCATTCTGGTTAACCGTTTGGAGCAGCAGAATTGCGAAAAATTTTTTGCCTGCTCAACCATTTCTTGGCTTCAAACTCCCATATCACGCGAACGGATTGACCTAACCCAAAAATTCCTATTGCTTCTCAAAGTAGAAACTCGCCCGATTACAATGGTATGTGTATTTTTTCCCTAGGCCATTCTGGTTAAGCGATTGGAGCAGCAGAAGGGCGTAAAATTTGATGTCTTGTCAACCATTTCTTAGATTCAAAGTTCCATATCTCGCGAACGGATTGACCTAACCCAAAAATTCCTATTGTAACTGAAAGTAGAAACTCGCCCGATTACAACGGTATGTGTATTTTTTCCCTAGGCCATTCTGGTTAAGCGTTTGGAGCAGCAGAATTGCGAAAAATTTTTTGCTTTCTCAACCATTTCTTGGCTTCAAGCTCCCATATTTCGCGAACTGATTGACATAACCGAAAAATTCCTGTTGCATCTGAAAGTAGGAACTCGCCCGATTACAGCGGTATGGGTATTTTTTCCCTAGGCAGTTCTGGTTAAGCGTTTGGAGCAGCAGAAATGCGAAAAATTTGTTGTCTTGTCCACCACTTCTTAGCTTCGAGGTCCCATATCTCGCGAACGGATTGACCTAACCCAAAAATTCCTATTGTAACTGAAAGTAGAAACTCGCCCGATTACAACGGTATGTATATTTTTTCCCTAGGCCATTCTGGTTAAGCGCTTGAAGCAGCAGAATTGCGAAAAATTTTTTGCCTTCTCAACCATTTCTTGGCTTCAAACTCCCATATCTCGCGAACAGATTGATCTAACCCAAAAATTCCTATTGCATCTGAAAGTAGAAACTCGCCCGATTACAACGGTATGTGTATTTTTTCCCTAGGCCATTCTGGTTAAGCGTTTGAAGCAGCAGAATTGCGAAAAAGTCTTTGCCTTCTCAACCATTTCTTGGCTTCAAACTCCCATACCTCGCGAACGGATTGACCTAACCCAAACATTCCTGTTGCATCTGAAAGTAGAAACTCGCCCGATTACAGCGGTATGTGTATTTTTTCCCTAGGCCATTCTGGTTAAGCGTTTGGAGCAGCAGAATTGCGAAAAATTCTTTGCCTTCTCAACCATTTCTTGGCTTCAAACTCCCATACCTCGCGAACGGATTGACCTAACCCAAAAATTCCTATTGCATCTGAAAGTAGAAACTCGCCCGATTACAAAGGTATGTGTATTTTTTCCCTAGGCCATTCTGGTTAAGCGTTTGGAGCAGCAGTATTGCGAAAAATTTTTTGCCTTCTCAACCATTTCTTGGTTTCAAGCTCCCATATCTCGCGAACTGATTGACATAACCGAAAAATTCCTGTTGCATCTGAAAGTAGAAACTCGCCCGATTACAGCGGTATGGGTATTTTTTCCCTAGGCCGTTCTGGTTATGCGTTTGGAGCAGCAGAAGTGCGAAAAATTTGTTGCCTTCTCAACCATTTCTTAGCTTCAAACTCCCATATCTCGGGAACGGATTGACCTAACCCAAAAATTCCTATTGCATCTGAAAGAAGAAACTCGCCCGATTACAACGGTATGTGTATTTTTTCCCTAGGCCATTCTGGTTAAGCGTTTGAAGCAGCAGAATTGCGAAAAATTTTTTGCCTTCTCAACCATTTCTTGGCTTCAAACTCCCATATCTCGCGAACGGATTGACCTAACCCAAAAATTCATATTGTAACTGAAAGTAGAAACTCGCCCGATTACAACGGTATGTGTATTTTTTCCTTAGGCCATTCTGGTTAAGCGTTTGGAGCAGCAGAATTGCGAAAAATTTTTTGCCTTCTCAACCATTTCTTGTCTTCAAACTCACATATCTCGCGAACGGATTGACCTAACCCAAAAATTGCGGTTGCATCTGAAAGTAGAAACTCGCCCGATTACAACGGTATGTGTATTTTTTCCCTAGGCCATTCTGGTTAAGCGTTTGGAGCAGCAGAATGGGAAAAATTTTTTGCCTTCTCAATCATTTCTTGTCTTCAATCTCCCATATCTCGCGAACGGATTGACCTAACCCAAAAATTCCTGCTGCATTTGAAAGTAGAAAATCGCCCGATTACAACGGTATGTGTATTTTTTCCCTAGGCCATTCTGGTTAAGCGTTTGAAGCAGCAAAATTGCGAAAAATTTTTTGCCTTCTCAACCATTTCTTGGCTTCAAACTCCCATATCTCGCGAACGGATTGACCTAAACCAAAAATTCCTATTGCATCTGAAAGTAGAAACTCGCCCGATTACAACGGTATGTGTATTTTTTCCCCAGGCCATTCTGGTTAAGCGTTTGGAGCAGCAGAAGTGCGAAAAATTTGTTGCCTTCTCAACCATTTCTTAGCTTCAATCTCCCATATCTCGGGAACGGATTGACCTAACCCAAAAATTCGTATTGCATGTGAAAGTAGAAACACGCCCGATTACAACGGTATGTATATTTTTCCCCTAGGCCATTCTGGTTAAGCGTTTGGAGCAGCAGAAGTGCGAAAAATTTGTTCTCTTGTCAACCATTTCTTAGATTCAAAGTTCCATATCTCGTGAACGGATTGATGTAACCCAAAAATTCCTATTGTAACTGAAAGTAGAAACTCGCCCGATTACAACGGTATGTATATTTTTTCCCTAGGCCATTCTGCTTAAGCGTTTGGAGCTGCAGAAGTGCGTAAAATTTGATGTCTTGTCAACCATTTCGTAGATTCAAAGTTCCATATCTCGCGAACGGATTGACCTAACCCAAAAATTCCTATTGCATCTGAAAGTAGAAACTCGCCCGATTACAACGGTATGTGTATTTTTTCCCTAGGCCATTCTGGTTAAGTGTTTGAAGCAGCAGAATTGCGAAAAATTTTTTGCCTTCTCAACCATTTCTCGGCTTCAAACTCCCATATCTCGCGAACGGATTGACCTAACCCAAAAATTCCTATTGCATCTGAATGTAGAAGCTCGCCCGATTACAACAGTATGTGTATTCTTTCCCTAGGCCATTCTGGTTAAGCGTTTGAAGCAGCAGAATTGCGAAAAATTTCTTGCTTGTCAACAATTTCTTTGATTCAAATTCCCATATCTCGCGAACGGATTGACCTAGCCCAAAGTTCCTATTGCATCTGAAAGTACGGACTCGCCCGATCACAGCGGTATGTGTATTTTTTCCCTAGGCCATTCTGGTTAAGCGATTGGAGCAGCAGAAGGGCGTAAAATTTGATGTCTTGTCAACCATTTCTTAGATTCAAAGTTCCATATCTCGCGAACGGATTGACCTAACCCAAAAATTCCTATTGTAACTGAAAGTAGAAACTCGCCCGATTACAACGGTATGTGTATTTTTTCCCTAGGCCATTCTGGTTAAGCGTTTGGAGCAGCAGAATTGCGAAAAATTTTTTGCTTTCTCAACCATTTCTTGGCTTCAAGCTCCCATATTTCGCGAACTGATTGACATAACCGAAAAATTCCTGTTGCATCTGAAAGTAGGAACTCGCCCGATTACAGCGGTATGGGTATTTTTTCCCTAGGCAGTTCTGTTTAAGCGTTTGGAGCAGCAGAATTGCGAAAAATTTGTTGTCTTGTCCACCACTTCTTAGCTTCGAGGTCCCATATCTCGCGAACGGATTGACCTAACCCAAAAATTCCTATTGTAACTGAAAGTAGAAACTCGCCCGATTACAACGGTATGTATATTTTTTCCCTAGGCCATTCTGGTTAAGCGCTTGAAGCAGCAGAATTGCGAAAAATTTTTTGCCTTCTCAACCATTTCTTGGCTTCAAACTCCCATATCTCGCGAACAGATTGACCTAACCCAAAAATTCCTATTGCATCTGAAAGTAGAAACTCGCCCGATTACAACGGTATGTGTATTTTTTCCCTAGGCCATTCTGGTTAAGCGTTTGAAGCAGCAGAATTGCGAAAAAGTCTTTGCCTTCTCAACCATTTCTTGGCTTCAAACTCCCATACCTCGCGAACGGATTGACCTAACCCAAACATTCCTGTTGCATCTGAAAGTAGAAACTCGCCCGATTACAGCGGTATGTGTATTTTTTCCCTAGGCCATTCTGGTTAAGCGTTTGGAGCAGCAGAATTGCGAAAAATTCTTTGCCTTCTCAACCATTTCTTGGCTTCAAACTCCCATACCTCGCGAACGGATTGACCTAACCCAAAAATTCCTATTGCATCTGAAAGTAGAAACTCGCCCGATTACAACGGTATGTGTATTTTTTCCCTAGGCCATTCTGGTTAAGCGTTTGGAGCAGCAGTATTGCGAAAAATTTTTTGCCTTCTCAACCATTTCTTGGTTTCAAGCTCCCATATCTCGCGAACTGATTGACATAACCGAAAAATTCCTGTTGCATCTGAAAGTAGAAACTCGCCCGATTACAGCGGTATGGGTATTTTTTCCCTAGGCCGTTCTGGTTATGCGTTTGGAGCAGCAGAAGTGCGAAAAATTTATTGCCTTCTCAACCATTTCTTAGCTTCAAACTCCCATATCTCGGGAACGGATTGACCTAACCCAAAAATTCCTATTGCATCTGAAAGAAGAAACTCGCCCGATTACAACGGTATGTGTATTTTTTCCCTATGCCATTCTGGTTAAGCGTTTGGAGCAGCAGAATTGCGAAAAATTGTTTACCTTCTCAACCATTTCTTGGCTTCAAACTCCCATATCTCGCGAACGGATTGACTAACCCAAAAATTCCTGTTGCGTATGAAAGTAGAAACTCGCCCGATTACAACGGTATTTCTATTTTTTCCCTAGGCCATACTGGTTAAGCGATTGGAGCAGCAGAAGTGGGAAAAATTTGTTGTCACGTCAACCATTTCTTAGCTTCAAACTCCCATATCTCGCGAACGGATTGACCTAACCCAAAAATTCCTATTGCATCTGAAAGTAGAAACTCGCCCGATTACAACGGTATGTGCACTTTTTCCCTAAGCCATTCTGGTTAAGCGTTTGGAGCAGCAGAATGGCGTAAAAGTTGTTCTCTACTCAAACATTTCTTAGCTTGAAACTCCCATATCTCGCGAACGGATTGACCTAACCCAAAAATTCCTATTGCATCTGAAAGTAGAAACTCGCCCGATTACAACGGTATGTGTATTTTCTCCCTATGCCATTCTGGTTAAGCGTTTGGAGCAGCAGAATTGCGAAAAATTGTTTGCCTTCTCAACCATTTCTTGGCTTCAAACTCCCATATCTCGCGAACGGATTGACCTAACCCAAAAATTCCTATTGCATCTGAAAGTAGAAACTCGCCCGATTACAACGGTCTGTGTATTTTTTCCCTAGGCCATTCTGGTTAAGCGATTGGAGCAGCAGAAGTGGGAAAAATGTGTTGTCACGTCAACCATTTCTTAGCTTCAAACTCCCATATCTCGCGAACGGATTGACCTAACCCAAAAATTCCTATTGCATCTGAAAGTAGAAACTCGCCCGATTACAACGGTATGGGCATTTTTTCCCTAGGCCATTATGGTTAAGCGTTTGGAGCAGCAGAACTGCGAAAAATTTTTTGCCTTCTCAATCATTTCTTGGCTTCATAATACCCTCTCTCGCGAACGGATTGACCTAACCCAAAAATTCCTATTGCATCTGAAAGTAGAAGCTCGCCCGATTACAACGGTATGTGTATTTTTTCCCTATGCCACTCTGGTTATGCGTTTGGAGCAGCAGAATTGCGAAAAATTTTTTGCGTTCTCAACCATATCTTGGCTTCAACCTACCATATCTCGCGAACAGATTGACACAACCCAAAAATTCCTGTTGCGTCTGAAAGTAGAAACTCGCCCGATTACAACGGTATGTGTACTTTCTCCTTAGGCCATTCTGGTTAAGCGTTTGGAGCAGCAGAGTTGCGAAAAATTTGTGGCCTTCTCAACCATTTCTTGGTTTCAAACTCCCTTATCTCGCGAACCGATTGACCTAACCCAAAAATTCCTATTACATCTGAATGTAGAAACTCGCCCGATTACAACGGTGTGTGTATTTTTTCCCTATGCCATTCTGGTTAAGCGTTTGGAGCAGCAGAATTGCGAAAAATTGTTTGCCTTCTCAACCATTTCTTGGCTTCAAACTCCCATATCTCGCGAACGGATTGACCTAACCCAAAAATTCCTATTGCATCTGAAAGTAGAAACTCGCCCGATTACAACGGTATGTGTATTTCTTCCCTATGCCATTCTGGTTAAGCGTGTGGAGCAGCAGAATTGCGAAAAATTTTTTGCCTCTCAACCATTTCTTGGCTTCAAACTCCCATATGTCGCGAACGGATTGATATAAACCAAAAATTCCTGTTGCGTCTGAAAGTAGAAACTCGCACGATTACAACGGTATGTGTATTTTTTCCCTAGGCCATTCTGGTTAAGCGTTTGGAGCAGCAGAAGTGCGGCAAATTTTGTGCCTTCTCAACCATTTCTTGGCTTCAAACTCCCATATCTCGCGAACGGATTGACCAAACCCAAAAATTCCTGCTGCGTCTGAAAGTAGAAACTCGCCCGATTACAACTGTATGCGTATTTTTTCCCTAGGCCCTTCTGGATAAGCGTTTGGAGCAGCTGAATTGCGAAAAATTTGTTGTCTTCGCAACCATTTCTTAGCTTCAAACTCCCATATCTGGTGAACGGATTGACCTAACCCAAAAATTCCTATTGCTTCTCAAAGTAGAAACTCGCCCGATTACAGCGGTATGGGTATTTTTTCCCTAGGCCGTTCTGGTTATGCGTTTGGAGCAGCAGAAGTGCGAAAAATTTGTTGCCTTCTCAACCATTTCTTAGCTTCAAACTCCCATATCTCGGGAACGGATTGACCTAACCCAAAAATTCCTATTGTAACTGAAAGTAGAAACTCGCCCGATTACAACGGTATGTATATTTTTTCCCTAGGCCATTCTGGTTAAGCGCTTGAAGCAGCAGAATTGCGAAAAATTTTTTGCCTTCTCAACCATTTCTTGGCTTCAAACTCCCATATCTCGCGAACAGATTGACCTAACCCAAAAATTCCTATTGCATCTGAAAGTAGAAACTCGCCCGATTACAACGGTATGTGTATTTTTTCCCTAGGCCATTCTGGTTAAGCGTTTGAAGCAGCAGAATTGCGAAAAAGTCTTTGCCTTCTCAACCATTTCTTGGCTTCAAACTCCCATACCTCGCGAACGGATTGACCTAACCCAAACATTCCTGTTGCATCTGAAAGTAGAAACTCGCCCGATTACAGCGGTATGTGTATTTTTTCCCTAGGCCATTCTGGTTAAGCGTTTGGAGCAGCAGAATTGCGAAAAATTCTTTGCCTTCTCAACCATTTCTTGGCTTCAAACTCCCATACCTCGCGAACGGATTGACCTAACCCAAAAATTCCTATTGCATCTGAAAGTAGAAACTCGCCCGATTACAACGGTATGTGTATTTTTTCCCTAGGCCATTCTGGTTAAGCGTTTGGAGCAGCAGAATTGCGAAAAATTCTTTGCCTTCTCAACCATTTCTTGGCTTCAAACTCCCATACCTCGCGAACGGATTGACCTAACCCAAAAATTCCTATTGCATCTGAAAGTAGAAACTCGCCCGATTACAACGGTATGTGTATTTTTTCCCTAGGCCATTCTGGTTAAGCGTTTGAAGCAGCAGAATTGCGAAAAATTTTTTGCCTTCTCAACCATTTCTTGGCTTCAAACTCCCATATCTCGCGAACGGATTGACCTAACCCAAAAATTCATATTGTAACTGAAAGTAGAAACTCGCCCGATTACAACGGTATGTGTATTTTTTCCTTAGGCCATTCTGGTTAAGCGTTTGGAGCAGCAGAATTGCGAAAAATTTTTTGCCTTCTCAACCATTTCTTGTCTTCAAACTCACATATCTCGTGAACGGATTGACCTAACCCAAAAATTGCGGTTGCATCTGAAAGTAGAAACTCGCCCGATTACAACGGTATGTGTATTTTTTCCCTAGGCCATTCTGGTTAAGCGTTTGGAGCAGCAGAATGGCGAAAAATTTTTTGCCTTCTCAATCATTTCTTGTCTTCAATCTCCCATATCTCGCGAACGGATTGACCTAACCCAAAAATTCCTGCTGCATTTGAAAGTAGAAAATCGCCCGATTACAACGGTATGTGTATTTTTTCCCTAGGCCATTCTGGTTAAGCGTTTGAAGCAGCAAAATTGCGAAAAATTTTTTGCCTTCTCAACCATTTCTTGGCTTCAAACTCCCATATCTCGCGAACGGATTGACCCAAACCAAAAATTCCTATTGCATCTGAAAGTAGAAACTCGCCCGATTACAACGGTATGTGTATTTTTTCCCCAGGCCATTCTGGTTAAGCGTTTGGAGCAGCAGAAGTGCGAAAAATTTGTTGCCTTCTCAACCATTTCTTAGCTTCAATCTCCCATATCTCGGGAACGGATTGACCTAACCCAAAAATTCCTATTGCATGTGAAAGTAGAAACACGCCCGATTACAACGGTATGTATATTTTTCCCCTAGGCCATTCTGGTTAAGCGTTTGGAGCAGCAGAAGTGCGAAAAATTTGTTCTCTTGTCAACCATTTCTTAGATTCAAAGTTCCATATCTCGTGAACGGATTGATGTAACCCAAAAATTCCTATTGTAACTGAAAGTAGAAACTCGCCCGATTACAACGGTATGTATATTTTTTCCCTAGGCCATTCTGCTTAAGCGTTTGGAGCTGCAGAAGTGCGTAAAATTTGATGTCTTGTCAACCATTTCGTAGATTCAAAGTTCCATATCTCGCGAACGGATTGACCTAACCCAAAAATTCCTATTGCATCTGAAAGTAGAAACTCGCCCGATTACAACGGTATGTGTATTTTTTCCCTAGGCCATTCTGGTTAAGTGTTTGAAGCAGCAGAATTGCGAAAAATTTTTTGCCTTCTCAACCATTTCTCGGCTTCAAACTCCCATATCTCGCGAACGGATTGACCTAACCCAAAAATTCCTATTGCATCTGAATGTAGAAGCTCGCCCGATTACAACAGTATGTGTATTCTTTCCCTAGGCCATTCTGGTTAAGCGTTTGAAGCAGCAGAATTGCGAAAAATTTCTTGCTTGTCAACAATTTCTTTGATTCAAATTCCCATATCTCGCGAACGGATTGACCTAGCCCAAAGTTCCTATTGCATCTGAAAGTACGGACTCGCCCGATTACAGCGGTATGTGTATTTTTTCCCTAGGCCATTCTGGTTAAGCGTTTGGAGCAGCAGAATTGCGAAAAATTTTTTGCCTTCTCAACCATTTCTTGGCTTCAAGCTCCCATATCTCGCGAACTGATTGACATAACCGAAAAATTCCTGTTGCATCTGAAAGTAGGAACTCGCCCGATTACAGCGGTATGGGTATTTTTTCCCTAGGCCGTTCTGGTTAAGCGTTTGGAGCAGCAGAATTGCGAAAGATTTGTTGTCTTCTCAACCATTTCTTAGTTTCTCACTCTCATATCTCGCGAACGGATTGACCTAACCCAAAAATTCCTATTGCATTTGAAAGTAGAAACTCGCCCGATTACAACGGTATGTGTATTTTTTCCCTAGCCCTTTCTGTTTAAGCGTTTGGAGCAGCAGAATTGCGAAAAATTTGTTGTCTTGTCCACCACTTCTTAGCTTCAAAGTCCCATATCTCGCGAACGGATTGACCTAACCCAAAAATTCCTATTGCATTTGAAAGTAGAAACTCGCCCGATTACAACGGTATGTGTATTTTTTCCCTAGGCCATTCTGGTTAAGCGTTTGGAGCAGCAGAAGTGCGAAAAATTTGTTGTCTTGTCAACCATTTCTTAGATTCAAAGTTCCATATCTCGCGAACGGATTGATCTAACCCAAAAATTCCTATTGTAACTGAAAGTAGAAACTCGCCCGATTACAACGGTATGTATATTTTTTCCCTAGGCCATTCTGCTTAAGCGTTTGGAGCAGCAGAAGGGCGTAAAATTTGATGTCTTGTCAACCATTTCTTAGATTCAAAGTTCCATATCTCGCGAACTGATTGACATAACCGAAAAATTCCTGTTGCATCTGAAAGTAGGAACTCGCCCGATTACAGCGGTATGGGTATTTTTTCCCTATGCCGTTCTGGTTAAGCGTTTGGAGCAGCAGAATTGCGAAAGATTTGTTGTCTTCTCAACCATTTCTTAGTTTCTCACTCTCATATCTCGCGAACGGATTGACCTAACCCAAAAATTCCTATTGCATTTGAAAGTAGAAACTCGCCCGATTACAACGGTATGTGTATTTTTTCCCTAGCCCTTTCTGTTTAAGCGTTTGGAGCAGCAGAATTGCGAAAAATTTGTTGTCTTGTCCACCACTTCTTAGCTTCAAACTCCCATATCTCGCGAACGGATTGACCTAACCCAAAAATTCCTATTGCATCTGAAAGTAGAAGCTCGCCCGATTACAACAGTATGTGTATTTTTTCCCTAGGCCATTCTGGTTAAGCGTTTGAAGCAGCAGAATTGCGAAAAATTTCTTGCCTTCTCAACCATTTCTTGGCTTCAAGCTCCCATATCTCGCGAACTGATTGACATAACCGAAAAATTCCTGTTGCATCTGAAAGTAGGAACTCGCCCGATTACAGCGGTATGGGTATTTTTTCCCTAGGCCGTTCTGGTTAAGCGTTTGGAGCAGCAGAATTGCGAAAGATTTGTTGTCTTCTCAACCATTTCTTAGTTTCTCACTCTCATATCTCGCGAACGGATTGACCTAACCCAAAAATTCCTATTGCATCTGAAAGTAGAAACTCGCCCGATTACAAAGGTATGTGTATTTTTTCCCTAGGCCATTCTGGTTAAGTGTTTGAAGCAGCACAATTGCGAAAAATTTGTTGCCTTCTCAACCATTTCTTGGCTTCAAACTCCCATATCTCGCGAACGGATGGACCTAACCCAAAAATTCCTATTGCCTCTGGAAGTAGAAACTCGCCCGATTACAACGGTATGTACATTTTTTCCCTAGGCCATTCTGGTTAAGCGTTTGGAGCAGCAGAAGTGCGAAAAATTTGTTGCCTTCTCAACCATTTCTTAGCTTCAAACTCCCATATCTCGGGAACGGATTGACATAACCCAAAAATTCCTATTGCATCTGAAAGTAGAAACTCGCCCGATTACAACGGTATGTGTATTTTTTCCCTAGGCCATTCTGGTTAAGCGTTTGGAGCAGCAGTATTGCGAAAAATTTTTTGCCTTCTCAACCATTTCTTGGCTTCAAGCTCCCATATCTCGCGAACTGATTGACATAACCGAAAAATTCCTGTTGCATCTGAAAGTAGAAACTCGCCCGATTACAGCGGTATGGGTATTTTTTCCCTAGGCCGTTCTGGTTATACGATTGGAGCAGCAGATATGCGAAAAATTTGTTGCCTTCTCAACCATTTCTTAGTTTCAAACTCCCATATCTCAGGTACGGATTGACCTAACCCAAAAATTCCTATTGCATCTGAAAGTAGAAACTCGCCCGATTACAACGGTATGTGTATTTTTTCCCTAGGCCATTCTGGTTAAGCGTTTGAAGCAGCAGAATTGCGAAAAATTTTTTGCCTTCTCAACTATTTCTTGGCTTCAAACTCCCATATCTCGCGAACGGATTGACCTAACCCAAAAATTCATATTGTAACTGAAAGTAGAAACTCGCCCGATTACAACGGTATGTGTATTTTTTCCTTAGGCCATTCTGGTTAAGCGTTTGGAGCAGCAGAATTGCGAAAAATTTTTTGCCTTCTCAACCATTTCTTGTCTTCAAACTCCCATATCTCGCGAACGGATTGACCTAACCCAAAAATTCCGGTTGCATCTGAAAGTAGAAACTCGCCCGATTACAACGGTATGTGTATTTTTTCCCTAGGCAATTCTGGTTAAGTTTTTGAAGCAGCACAATTGCGAAAAATTTTTTGCCTTCTCAACCATTTCTTGGCTTCAAACTCCCATATCTCGCGAACGGATTGACCTAACCCAAAAATTCCTATTGCATCTGAAAGTAGAAACTCGCCCGATTACAACGGTATGTGTATTTTTTCCCTAGGCCATTCTGGCTAAGCGTTTGAAGCAGCAGAATTGCGAAAAATTTTTTGCCTTCTCAACTATTTCTTGGCTTCAAACTCCCATATCTCGCGAACGGATTGACCTAACCCAAAAATTCATATTGTAACTGAAAGTAGAAACTCGCCCGATTACAACGGTATGTGTATTTTTTCCTTAGGCCATTCTGGTTAAGCGTTTGGAGCAGCAGAATTGCGAAAAATTTTTTGCCTTCTCAACCATTTCTTGTCTTCAAACTCCCATATCTCGCGAACGGATTGACCTAACCCAAAAATTCCGGTTGCATCTGAAAGTAGAAACTCGCCCGATTACAACGGTATGTGTATTTTTTCCCTAGGCCATTCTGGTTAAGTGTTTGAAGCAGCACAATTGCGAAAAAATTGTTGCCTTCTCAACCATTTCTTGGCTTCAAACTCCCTTATCTCGCGAACGGATTGACCTAACCCAAAAATTCCTATTGCATCTGGAAGTAGAAACACGCCCGATCACAACGGTATGTATATTTTTTCCCTAGGCCATTCTGGTTAAGCGTTTGGAGCAGCAGAAGTGGGAAAAATGTGTTGTCACGTCAACCATTTCTTAGCTTCAAACTCCCATATCTCGCGAACGGATTGACCTAACCCAAAAATTCCTATTGCATCTGAAAGTAGAAACTCGCCCGATTACAACGGTATGGGCATTTTTTCCCTAGGCCATTATGGTTAAGCGTTTGGAGCAGCAGAACTGCGAAAAATTTTTTGCCTTCTCAATCATTTCTTGGCTTCATAATACCCTCTCTCGCGAACGGATTGACCTAACCCAAAAATTCCTATTGCATCTGAAAGTAGAAGCTCGCCCGATTACAACGGTATGTGTATTTTTTCCCTATGCCACTCTGGTTAAGCGTTTGGAGCAGCAGAATTGCGAAAAATTTTTTGCGTTCTCAACCATATCTTGGCTTCAACCTACCATATCTCGCGAACAGATTGACACAACCCAAAAATTCCTGTTGCGTCTGAAAGTAGAAACTCGCCCGATTACAACGGTATGTGTACTTTCTCCTTAGGCCATTCTGGTTAAGCGTTTGGAGCAGCAGAGTTGCGAAAAATTTGTGGCCTTCTCAACCATTTCTTGGTTTCAAACTCCCTTATCTCGCGAACCGATTGACCTAACCCAAAAATTCCTATTACATCTGAATGTAGAAACTCGCCCGATTACAACGGTGTGTGTATTTTTTCCCTATGCCATTCTGGTTAAGCGTTTGGAGCAGCAGAATTGCGAAAAATTGTTTGCCTTCTCAACCATTTCTTGGCTTCAAACTCCCATATCTCGCGAACGGATTGACCTAACCCAAAAATTCCTATTGCATCTGAAAGTAGAAACTCGCCCGATTACAACGGTATGTGTATTTCTTCCCTATGCCATTCTGGTTAAGCGTGTGGAGCAGCAGAATTGCGAAAAATTTTTTGCCTCTCAACCATTTCTTGGCTTCAAACTCCCATATGTCGCGAACGGATTGATATAAACCAAAAATTCCTGTTGCGTCTGAAAGTAGAAACTCGCACGATTACAACGGTATGTGTATTTTTTCCCTAGGCCATTCTGGTTAAGCGTTTGGAGCAGCAGAAGTGCGGCAAATTTTGTGCCTTCTCAACCATTTCTTGGCTTCAAACTCCCATATCTCGCGAACGGATTGACCAAACCCAAAAATTCCTGCTGCGTCTGAAAGTAGAAACTCGCCCGATTACAACTGTATGCGTATTTTTTCCCTAGGCCCTTCTGGATAAGCGTTTGGAGCAGCTGAATTGCGAAAAATTTGTTGTCTTCGCAACCATTTCTTAGCTTCAAACTCCCATATCTGGTGAACGGATTGACCTAACCCAAAAATTCCTATTGCTTCTCAAAGTAGAAACTCGCCCGATTACAGCGGTATGGGTATTTTTTCCCTAGGCCGTTCTGGTTATGCGTTTGGAGCAGCAGAAGTGCGAAAAATTTGTTGCCTTCTCAACCATTTCTTAGCTTCAAACTCCCATATCTCGGGAACGGATTGACCTAACCCAAAAATTCCTATTGTAACTGAAAGTAGAAACTCGCCCGATTACAACGGTATGTATATTTTTTCCCTAGGCCATTCTGGTTAAGCGCTTGAAGCAGCAGAATTGCGAAAAATTTTTTGCCTTCTCAACCATTTCTTGGCTTCAAACTCCCATATCTCGCGAACAGATTGACCTAACCCAAAAATTCCTATTGCATCTGAAAGTAGAAACTCGCCCGATTACAACGGTATGTGTATTTTTTCCCTAGGCCATTCTGGTTAAGCGTTTGAAGCAGCAGAATTGCGAAAAAGTCTTTGCCTTCTCAACCATTTCTTGGCTTCAAACTCCCATACCTCGCGAACGGATTGACCTAACCCAAACATTCCTGTTGCATCTGAAAGTAGAAACTCGCCCGATTACAGCGGTATGTGTATTTTTTCCCTAGGCCATTCTGGTTAAGCGTTTGGAGCAGCAGAATTGCGAAAAATTCTTTGCCTTCTCAACCATTTCTTGGCTTCAAACTCCCATACCTCGCGAACGGATTGACCTAACCCAAAAATTCCTATTGCATCTGAAAGTAGAAACTCGCCCGATTACAACGGTATGTGTATTTTTTCCCTAGGCCATTCTGGTTAAGCGTTTGGAGCAGCAGAATTGCGAAAAATTCTTTGCCTTCTCAACCATTTCTTGGCTTCAAACTCCCATACCTCGCGAACGGATTGACCTAACCCAAAAATTCCTATTGCATCTGAAAGTAGAAACTCGCCCGATTACAACGGTATGTGTATTTTTTCCCTAGGCCATTCTGGTTAAGCGTTTGAAGCAGCAGAATTGCGAAAAATTTTTTGCCTTCTCAACCATTTCTTGGCTTCAAACTCCCATATCTCGCGAACGGATTGACCTAACCCAAAAATTCATATTGTAACTGAAAGTAGAAACTCGCCCGATTACAACGGTATGTGTATTTTTTCCTTAGGCCATTCTGGTTAAGCGTTTGGAGCAGCAGAATTGCGAAAAATTTTTTGCCTTCTCAACCATTTCTTGTCTTCAAACTCACATATCTCGTGAACGGATTGACCTAACCCAAAAATTGCGGTTGCATCTGAAAGTAGAAACTCGCCCGATTACAACGGTATGTGTATTTTTTCCCTAGGCCATTCTGGTTAAGCGTTTGGAGCAGCAGAATGGCGAAAAATTTTTTGCCTTCTCAATCATTTCTTGTCTTCAATCTCCCATATCTCGCGAACGGATTGACCTAACCCAAAAATTCCTGCTGCATTTGAAAGTAGAAAATCGCCCGATTACAACGGTATGTGTATTTTTTCCCTAGGCCATTCTGGTTAAGCGTTTGAAGCAGCAAAATTGCGAAAAATTTTTTGCCTTCTCAACCATTTCTTGGCTTCAAACTCCCATATCTCGCGAACGGATTGACCCAAACCAAAAATTCCTATTGCATCTGAAAGTAGAAACTCGCCCGATTACAACGGTATGTGTATTTTTTCCCCAGGCCATTCTGGTTAAGCGTTTGGAGCAGCAGAAGTGCGAAAAATTTGTTGCCTTCTCAACCATTTCTTAGCTTCAATCTCCCATATCTCGGGAACGGATTGACCTAACCCAAAAATTCCTATTGCATGTGAAAGTAGAAACACGCCCGATTACAACGGTATGTATATTTTTCCCCTAGGCCATTCTGGTTAAGCGTTTGGAGCAGCAGAAGTGCGAAAAATTTGTTCTCTTGTCAACCATTTCTTAGATTCAAAGTTCCATATCTCGTGAACGGATTGATGTAACCCAAAAATTCCTATTGTAACTGAAAGTAGAAACTCGCCCGATTACAACGGTATGTATATTTTTTCCCTAGGCCATTCTGCTTAAGCGTTTGGAGCTGCAGAAGTGCGTAAAATTTGATGTCTTGTCAACCATTTCGTAGATTCAAAGTTCCATATCTCGCGAACGGATTGACCTAACCCAAAAATTCCTATTGCATCTGAAAGTAGAAACTCGCCCGATTACAACGGTATGTGTATTTTTTCCCTAGGCCATTCTGGTTAAGTGTTTGAAGCAGCAGAATTGCGAAAAATTTTTTGCCTTCTCAACCATTTCTCGGCTTCAAACTCCCATATCTCGCGAACGGATTGACCTAACCCAAAAATTCCTATTGCATCTGAATGTAGAAGCTCGCCCGATTACAACAGTATGTGTATTCTTTCCCTAGGCCATTCTGGTTAAGCGTTTGAAGCAGCAGAATTGCGAAAAATTTCTTGCTTGTCAACAATTTCTTTGATTCAAATTCCCATATCTCGCGAACGGATTGACCTAGCCCAAAGTTCCTATTGCATCTGAAAGTACGGACTCGCCCGATTACAGCGGTATGTGTATTTTTTCCCTAGGCCATTCTGGTTAAGCGTTTGGAGCAGCAGAATTGCGAAAAATTTTTTGCCTTCTCAACCATTTCTTGGCTTCAAGCTCCCATATCTCGCGAACTGATTGACATAACCGAAAAATTCCTGTTGCATCTGAAAGTAGGAACTCGCCCGATTACAGCGGTATGGGTATTTTTTCCCTAGGCCGTTCTGGTTAAGCGTTTGGAGCAGCAGAATTGCGAAAGATTTGTTGTCTTCTCAACCATTTCTTAGTTTCTCACTCTCATATCTCGCGAACGGATTGACCTAACCCAAAAATTCCTATTGCATTTGAAAGTAGAAACTCGCCCGATTACAACGGTATGTGTATTTTTTCCCTAGCCCTTTCTGTTTAAGCGTTTGGAGCAGCAGAATTGCGAAAAATTTGTTGTCTTGTCCACCACTTCTTAGCTTCAAAGTCCCATATCTCGCGAACGGATTGACCTAACCCAAAAATTCCTATTGCATTTGAAAGTAGAAACTCGCCCGATTACAACGGTATGTGTATTTTTTCCCTAGGCCATTCTGGTTAAGCGTTTGGAGCAGCAGAAGTGCGAAAAATTTGTTGTCTTGTCAACCATTTCTTAGATTCAAAGTTCCATATCTCGCGAACGGATTGATCTAACCCAAAAATTCCTATTGTAACTGAAAGTAGAAACTCGCCCGATTACAACGGTATGTATATTTTTTCCCTAGGCCATTCTGCTTAAGCGTTTGGAGCAGCAGAAGGGCGTAAAATTTGATGTCTTGTCAACCATTTCTTAGATTCAAAGTTCCATATCTCGCGAACTGATTGACATAACCGAAAAATTCCTGTTGCATCTGAAAGTAGGAACTCGCCCGATTACAGCGGTATGGGTATTTTTTCCCTATGCCGTTCTGGTTAAGCGTTTGGAGCAGCAGAATTGCGAAAGATTTGTTGTCTTCTCAACCATTTCTTAGTTTCTCACTCTCATATCTCGCGAACGGATTGACCTAACCCAAAAATTCCTATTGCATTTGAAAGTAGAAACTCGCCCGATTACAACGGTATGTGTATTTTTTCCCTAGCCCTTTCTGTTTAAGCGTTTGGAGCAGCAGAATTGCGAAAAATTTGTTGTCTTGTCCACCACTTCTTAGCTTCAAACTCCCATATCTCGCGAACGGATTGACCTAACCCAAAAATTCCTATTGCATCTGAAAGTAGAAGCTCGCCCGATTACAACAGTATGTGTATTTTTTCCCTAGGCCATTCTGGTTAAGCGTTTGAAGCAGCAGAATTGCGAAAAATTTCTTGCCTTCTCAACCATTTCTTGGCTTCAAGCTCCCATATCTCGCGAACTGATTGACATAACCGAAAAATTCCTGTTGCATCTGAAAGTAGGAACTCGCCCGATTACAGCGGTATGGGTATTTTTTCCCTAGGCCGTTCTGGTTAAGCGTTTGGAGCAGCAGAATTGCGAAAGATTTGTTGTCTTCTCAACCATTTCTTAGTTTCTCACTCTCATATCTCGCGAACGGATTGACCTAACCCAAAAATTCCTATTGCATCTGAAAGTAGAAACTCGCCCGATTACAAAGGTATGTGTATTTTTTCCCTAGGCCATTCTGGTTAAGTGTTTGAAGCAGCACAATTGCGAAAAATTTGTTGCCTTCTCAACCATTTCTTGGCTTCAAACTCCCATATCTCGCGAACGGATGGACCTAACCCAAAAATTCCTATTGCCTCTGGAAGTAGAAACTCGCCCGATTACAACGGTATGTACATTTTTTCCCTAGGCCATTCTGGTTAAGCGTTTGGAGCAGCAGAAGTGCGAAAAATTTGTTGCCTTCTCAACCATTTCTTAGCTTCAAACTCCCATATCTCGGGAACGGATTGACATAACCCAAAAATTCCTATTGCATCTGAAAGTAGAAACTCGCCCGATTACAACGGTATGTGTATTTTTTCCCTAGGCCATTCTGGTTAAGCGTTTGGAGCAGCAGTATTGCGAAAAATTTTTTGCCTTCTCAACCATTTCTTGGCTTCAAGCTCCCATATCTCGCGAACTGATTGACATAACCGAAAAATTCCTGTTGCATCTGAAAGTAGAAACTCGCCCGATTACAGCGGTATGGGTATTTTTTCCCTAGGCCGTTCTGGTTATACGATTGGAGCAGCAGATATGCGAAAAATTTGTTGCCTTCTCAACCATTTCTTAGTTTCAAACTCCCATATCTCAGGTACGGATTGACCTAACCCAAAAATTCCTATTGCATCTGAAAGTAGAAACTCGCCCGATTACAACGGTATGTGTATTTTTTCCCTAGGCCATTCTGGTTAAGCGTTTGAAGCAGCAGAATTGCGAAAAATTTTTTGCCTTCTCAACTATTTCTTGGCTTCAAACTCCCATATCTCGCGAACGGATTGACCTAACCCAAAAATTCATATTGTAACTGAAAGTAGAAACTCGCCCGATTACAACGGTATGTGTATTTTTTCCTTAGGCCATTCTGGTTAAGCGTTTGGAGCAGCAGAATTGCGAAAAATTTTTTGCCTTCTCAACCATTTCTTGTCTTCAAACTCCCATATCTCGCGAACGGATTGACCTAACCCAAAAATTCCGGTTGCATCTGAAAGTAGAAACTCGCCCGATTACAACGGTATGTGTATTTTTTCCCTAGGCAATTCTGGTTAAGTTTTTGAAGCAGCACAATTGCGAAAAATTTTTTGCCTTCTCAACCATTTCTTGGCTTCAAACTCCCATATCTCGCGAACGGATTGACCTAACCCAAAAATTCCTATTGCATCTGAAAGTAGAAACTCGCCCGATTACAACGGTATGTGTATTTTTTCCCTAGGCCATTCTGGCTAAGCGTTTGAAGCAGCAGAATTGCGAAAAATTTTTTGCCTTCTCAACTATTTCTTGGCTTCAAACTCCCATATCTCGCGAACGGATTGACCTAACCCAAAAATTCATATTGTAACTGAAAGTAGAAACTCGCCCGATTACAACGGTATGTGTATTTTTTCCTTAGGCCATTCTGGTTAAGCGTTTGGAGCAGCAGAATTGCGAAAAATTTTTTGCCTTCTCAACCATTTCTTGTCTTCAAACTCCCATATCTCGCGAACGGATTGACCTAACCCAAAAATTCCGGTTGCATCTGAAAGTAGAAACTCGCCCGATTACAACGGTATGTGTATTTTTTCCCTAGGCCATTCTGGTTAAGTGTTTGAAGCAGCACAATTGCGAAAAAATTGTTGCCTTCTCAACCATTTCTTGGCTTCAAACTCCCTTATCTCGCGAACGGATTGACCTAACCCAAAAATTCCTATTGCATCTGGAAGTAGAAACACGCCCGATCACAACGGTATGTATATTTTTTCCCTAGGCCATTCTGGTTAAGCGTTTGGAGCAGCAGAAGTGCGAAAAATTTGTTGTCTTGTCAACCATTTGTTAGCTTCAAAGTCCCGTATCTCGCGAACGGATTGACCTAACCCAAAAATTCCTATTGTAACTGAAAGTAGAAACTCGCCCGATTACAACGGTATGTGTATTTTTTCCCTAGGCCATTCTGGTTAAGTGTTTGAAGCAGCAGAATTGCGAAATATATGTTGCCTTCTCAACCATTTCTTGGCTTCAAACTCCCATATCTCGCGAACGGATTGACCTAACCCAAAAATTCCGGTTGCATCTGAAAGTAGAAACTCGCCCGATTACAACGGTATGTGTACTTTTTCCCTAGGCCATTCTGGTTAAGCGTTTGGAGCAGCAGAATTGCGAAAAATTTTTTGCCTTCTCAATCATTTCTTGTATTCAATCTCCCATATCTCGCGAACGGATTGACCTAACCCAAAAATTCCTGCTGCATTCGAAAGTAGAAAATCGCCCGATTACAACGGTATGTGTATTTTTTCCCTAGGCCATTGTGGTTAAGCGTTTGTAGCAGCAGAAGTGCGAAAAATTTGTTGTCTTGTCAACCATTTCTTAGCTTCAATGTCCCATATCTCGGGAACGGATTGACCTAACCCAAAAATTCCTATTGTAACTGAAAGTAGAAACTCGCCCGATTACAACGGTATGTGTATTTTTTCCCTAGGCCATTCCGGTTAAGTGTTTGAAGCAGCACAATTGCGAAAAATTTGTTGCCTTCTCAACCATTTCTTGGCTTCAAACTCCCATATCTCGCGAACGGATTGACCTAACCCAAAAATTCCGGTTGCATCTGAAAGTAGAAACTCGCCCGATTACAACGGTATGTATATTTTTTCCCTAGGCCATTCTGGTTAAGCGTTTGGAGCAGCAGAAGTGCGAAAAATTTGTTGTCTTGTCAACCATTTGTTAGCTTCAAAGTCCCATATCTCGCGAACGGATTGACATAACCCAAAAATTCCTATTGTAACTGAAAGTAGAAACTCGCCCGATTACAACGGTATGTGTATTTTTTCCCTAGGCCATTCTGGTTAAGTGTTTGAAGCAGCAGAATTGCGAAATATATGTTGCCTTCTCAAACATTTCTTGGCTTCAAAGTCCCATATCTCGCGAACGGATTGACCTAACCCAAAAATTCCTATTGCATCTGAAAGTAGAAACTCGCCCGATTACAACGGTATGTATATTTTCTCCCTAGGACATTCTGGTTAAGCGTTTGGAGCAGCAGAAGTGCGAAAAATTTGTTGCCTTCTCAACCATTTCTTAGCTTCAAACTCCCATATCTCGGGAACGGATTGACATAACCCAAAAATTCCTATTGCATCTGAAAGTAGAAACTCGCCCGATTACAACGGTATGTGTATTTTTTCCCTAGGCCATTCTGATTAAGCGTTTGAAGCAGCAGAATTGCGAAAAATTTTTTGCCTTCTCAACCATTTCTTGGCTTCA
The DNA here is from genome assembly GCF_051014685.1 of Ptiloglossa arizonensis. Lineage (NCBI taxonomy): Eukaryota > Metazoa > Arthropoda > Insecta > Hymenoptera > Colletidae > Ptiloglossa > Ptiloglossa arizonensis. Next base: position 730,729 of record NW_027478559.1, read on the forward strand.
AACTCCCATATCTCGCGAACGGATTGACCTAACCCAAAAATTCCTATTGCATCTGAAACTAGAAACTCGCCCGATTACAACGGTATGTGTATTTTTTCCCTAGGCCATTCTGGTTAAGCGTTTGAAGCAGCAGAATTGCGAAAAATTTTTTGCCTTCTCAACTATTTCTTGGCTTCAAACTCCCATATCTCGCGAACGGATTGACCTAACCCAAAAATTCATATTGTAACTGAAAGTAGAAACTCGCCCGATTACAACGGTATGTGTATTTTTTCCTTAGGCCATTCTGGTTAAGCGTTTGGAGCAGCAGAATTGCGAAAAATTTTTTGCCTTCTCAACCATTTCTTGTCTTCAAACTCCCATATCTCGCGAACGGATTGACCTAACCCAAAAATTCCGGTTGCATCTGAAAGTAGAAACTCGCCCGATTACAACGGTATGTGTATTTTTTCCCTAGGCAATTCTGGTTAAGTTTTTGAAGCAGCACAATTGCGAAAAATTTTTTGCCTTCTCAACCATTTCTTGGCTTCAAACTCCCATATCTCGCGAACGGATTGACCTAACCCAAAAATTCCTATTGCATCTGAAAGTAGAAACTCGCCCGATTACAACGGTATGTGTATTTTTTCCCTAGGCCATTCTGGCTAAGCGTTTGAAGCAGCAGAATTGCGAAAAATTTTTTGCCTTCTCAACTATTTCTTGGCTTCAAACTCCCATATCTCGCGAACGGATTGACCTAACCCAAAAATTCATATTGTAACTGAAAGTAGAAACTCGCCCGATTACAACGGTATGTGTATTTTTTCCTTAGGCCATTCTGGTTAAGCGTTTGGAGCAGCAGAATTGCGAAAAATTTTTTGCCTTCTCAACCATTTCTTGTCTTCTAACTCCCATATCTCGCGAACGGATTGACCTAACCCAAAAATTCCGGTTGCATCTGAAAGTAGAAACTCGCCCGATTACAACGGTATGTGTATTTTTTCCCTAGGCCATTCTGGTTAAGTGTTTGAAGCAGCAAAATTGCGAAAAAATTGTTGCCTTCTCAACCATTTCTTGGCTTCAAACTCCCTTATCTCGCGAACGGATTGACCTAACCCAAAAATTCCTATTGCATCTGGAAGTAGAAACACGCCCGATCACAACGGTATGTATATTTTTTCCCTAGGCCATTCTGGTTAAGCGTTTGGAGCAGCAGAAGTGCGAAAAATTTGTTGTCTTTTCAACCATTTGTTAGCTTCAAAGTCCCGTATCTCGCGAACGGATTGACCTAACCCAAAAATTCCTATTGTAACTGAAAGTAGAAACTCGCCCGATTACAACGGTATGTGTATTTTTTCCCTAGGCCATTCTGGTTAAGTGTTTGAAGCAGCAGAATTGCGAAATATATGTTGCCTTCTCAACCATTTCTTGGCTTCAAACTCCCATATCTCGCGAACGGATTGACCTAACCCAAAAATTCCGGTTGCATCTGAAAGTAGAAACTCGCCCGATTACAACGGTATGTGTACTTTTTCCCTAGGCCATTCTGGTTAAGCGTTTGGAGCAGCAGAATTGCGAAAAATTTTTTGCCTTCTCAATCATTTCTTGTCTTCAATCTCCCATATCTCGCGAACGGATTGACCTAACCCAAAAATTCCTGCTGCATTCGAAAGTAGAAAATCGCCCGATTACAACGGTATGTGTATTTTTTCCCTAGGCCATTGTGGTTAAGCGTTTGTAGCAGCAGAAGTGCGAAAAATTTGTTGTCTTGTCAACCATTTGTTAGCTTCAAAGTCCCATATCTCGCGAACGGATTGACATAACCCAAAAATTCCTATTGTAACTGAAAGTAGAAACTCGCCCGATTACAACGGTATGTGTATTTTTTCCCTAGGCCATTCTGGTTAAGTGTTTGAAGCAGCAGAATTGCGAAATATATGTTGCCTTCTCAACCATTTCTTGGCTTCAAAGTCCCATATCTCGCGAACGGATTGACCTAACCCAAAAATTCCTATTGCGTCTGAAAGTAGAAACTCGCCCGATTACAACGGTATGTATATTTTCTCCCTAGGACATTCTGGTTAAGCGTTTGGAGCAGCAGAAGTGCGAAAAATTTGTTGCCTTCTCAACCATTTCTTAGCTTCAAACTCCCATATCTCGGGAACGGATTGACATAACCCAAAAATTCCTATTGCACCTGAAAGTAGAAACTCGCCCGATTACAACGGTATGTGTATTTTTTCCCTAGGCCATTCTGGTTAAGCGTTTGAACCAGCAGAATTGCGAAACATTTTTTGCCTTCTCAACCATTTCTTGGCTTCAAGCTCCCATATCTCGCGAACTGATTGACATAACCGAAAAATTCCTGTTGCATCTGAAAGTAGAAACTCGCCCGATTACAGCGGTATGGGTATTTTTTCCCTAGGCCGTTCTGGTTATACGATTGCAGCAGCAGAAGTGCGAAAAATTTGTTGCCTTCTCAACCATTTCTTAGCTTCAAACTCCCATATCTCGGGTACGGATTGACCTAACCCAAAAATTCCTATTGCATCTGAAAGTAGAAACTCGCCCGATTACAACGGTATGTGTATTTTTTCCCTAGGCCATTCTGGTTAAGTGTTTGAAGCAGCACAATTGCGAAAAATTTGTTGCCTTCTCAACCATTTCTTGGCTTCAAACTCCCATATCTCGCGAACGGATGGACCTAACCCAAAAATTCCTATTGCATCTGGAAGTAGAAACTCGCCCGATTACAACGGTATGTATATTTTTTCCCTAGGCCATTCTGGTTAAGCGTTTGGAGCAGCAGAATTGCGAAAAATTTGTTGTCTTCTCAACCATTTCTTGGCTTCAAAGTCCCATATCTCGCGAACGGATTGACCTAACCCAAAAATTCCTATTGCATCTGAAAGTAGAAACTCGCCCGATTACAACGGTATGTGTATTTTTTCCTTAGGCCATTCTGGTTAAGCGTTTGGAGCAGCAGAATTGCGAAAAATTTTTTGCCTTCTCAACCATTTCTAGGCTTCAAACTCCCATATCTCGCGAACGGATTGACCTAACCCAAAAATTCCTATTGCATCTGAAAGTAGAAACTCGCCCGATTACAGCGGTATGTGTATTTTTTCCCTAGGCCATTCTGGTTAAGTGTTTGAACCAGCAGAATTGCGAAACATTTTTTGCCTTCTCAACCATTTCTTGGCTTCAAACTCCCATATCTCGCGAACAGATTGACCTAACCCAAAAATTCCTATTGCATCTGAAAGTAGAAACTCGCCCGATTACAACGGTATGTGTATTTTTTCCCCAGGCCATTCTGGTTAAGTGTTTGAAGCAGCACAATTGCGAAAAATTTGTTGCCTTCTCAACCATTTCTTGGCTTCAAACTCCCATATCTCGCGAACGGATGGACCTAACCCAAAAATTCCTATTGCATCTGGAAGTAGAAACTCGCCCGATTACAACGGTATGTATTTTTTTTCCCTAGGCCATTCTGGTTAAGCGTTTGGAGCAGCAGAAGTGCGAAAAATTTGTTGTCTTGTCAACCATTTCTTGGCTTCAAAGTCCCATATCTCGCGAACGGATTGACCTAACCCAAAAATTCCTATTGCATCTGAAAGTAGAAACTCGCCCGATTACAACGGTATGTATATTTTTTCCCTAGGCCATTCTGGTTAAGCGTTTGGAGCAGCAGTATTGCGAAAAATTTTTTGCCTTCTCAACCATTTCCTGGCTTCAAGCTCCCATATCTCGCGAACTGATTGACATAACCGAAAAATTCCTGTTGCATCTGAAAGTAGAAACTCGCCCGATTACAGCGGTATGGGTATTTTTTCCCTAGGCCGTTCTGGTTATACGATTGGAGCAGCAGAAGTGCGAAAAATTTGTTGCCTTCTCAACCATTTCTTAGTTCAAACTCCCATATCTCGGGTACGGATTGACCTAACCCAAAAATTCCTATTGCATCTGAAAGTAGAAACTCGCCCGATTACAACGGTATGTGTATTTTTTCCCTAGGCCATTCTGGTTAAGTCTTTGAACCAGCAGAATTGCGAAACATTTTTTGCCTTCTCAACCATTTCTTGGCTTCAAACTCCCATATCTCGCGAACAGATTGACCTAACCCAAAAATTCCTATTGCATCTGAAAGTAGAAACTCGCCCGATTACAACGGTATGTGTATTTTTTCCCTAGGCCATTCTGGTTAAGCGTTTGGAGCAGCAGTATTGCGAAAAATTTTTTGCCTTCTCAACCATTTCTTGGCTTCAAGCTCCCATATCTCGCGAACTGATTGACATAACCGAAAAATTCCTGTTGCATCTGAAAGTAGAAACTCGCCCGATTACAGCGGTATGGGTATTTTTTCCCTAGGCCGTTCTGGTTATACGATTGCAGCAGCAGAAGTGCGAAAAATTTGTTGCCTTCTCAACCATTTCTTAGCTTCAAACTCCCATATCTCGGGTACGGATTGACCTAACCCAAAAATTCCTATTGCATCTGAAAGTAGAAACTCGCCCGATTACAACGGTATGTGTATTTTTTCCCTAGGCCATTCTGGTTAAGTGTTTGAAGCAGCACAATTGCGAAAAATTTGTTGCCTTCTCAACCATTTCTTGGCTTCAAACTCCCATATCTCGCGAACGGATGGACCTAACCCAAAAATTCCTATTGCATCTGGAAGTAGAAACTCGCCCGATTACAACGGTATGTATATTTTTTCCCTAGGCCATTCTGGTTAAGCGTTTGGAGCAGCAGAATTGCGAAAAATTTGTTGTCTTCTCAACCATTTCTTGGCTTCAAAGTCCCATATCTCGCGAACGGATTGACCTAACCCAAAAATTCCTATTGCATCTGAAAGTAGAAACTCGCCCGATTACAGCGGTATGTGTATTTTTTCCCTAGGCCATTCTGGTTAAGCGTTTGAACCAGCAGAATTGCGAAACATTTTTTGCCTTCTCAACCATTTCTTGGCTTCAAACTCCCATATCTCGCGAACAGATTGACCTAACCCAAAAATTCCTATTGCATCTGAAAGTAGAAACTCGCCCGATTACAACGGTATGTGTATTTTTTCCCTAGGCCATTCTGGTTAAGCGTTTGGAGCAGCAGTATTGCGAAAAATTTTTTGCCTTCTCAACCATTTCTTGGCTTCAAGCTCCCATATCTCGCGAACTGATTGACATAACCGAAAAATTCCTGTTGCATCTGAAAGTAGAAACTCGCCCGGTTACAGCGGTATGGGTATTTTTTCCCTAGGCCGTTCTGGTTATACGATTGCAGCAGCAGAAGTGCGAAAAATTTGTTGCCTTCTCAACCATTTCTTAGCTTCAAACTCCCATATCTCGGGTACGGATTGACCTAACCCAAAAATTCCTATTGCATCTGAAAGTAGAAACTCGCCCGATTACAACGGTATGTATATTTTTTCCCTAGGCCATTCTGGTTAAGCGCTTGGAGCAGCAGAAGTGCGAAAAATTTGTTGTCTTGTCAACCATTTCTTAGATTCAAAGTTCCATATCTCGCGAACGGATTGATCTAACCCAAAAATTCCCATTGTAACTGAAAGTAGAAACTCGCCCGATTACAACGGTGTGTACATTTTTTCCCTAGGCCATTCTGGTTAAGCGCTTGAAGCAGCAGAATTGCGAAAAATTTTTTGCCTTCTCAACCATTTCTTGGCTTCAAACTCCCATATATCGCGAACGGATTAATCTAACCCAAAAATTCCGGTTGCATCTGAAAGTAGAAACTCGCCCGATTACAACGGTGTGTGTACTTTTTCCCTAGGCCATTCTGGTTAAGCGTTTGTAGCAGCAGAAGTGCGAAAAATTTGTTGTCTTGTCAACCATTTCTTAGCTTCAAAGTCCCATATCTCGGGAACGGATTGACCTAACCCAAAAATTCCTATTGTAACTGAAAGTAGAAACTCGCCCGATTACAACGGTATGTGTATTTTTTCCCTAGGCCATTCTGGTTAAGTGTTTGAAGCAGCACAATTGCGAAAAGTTTGTTGCCTTCTCAACCATTTCTTGGCTTCAAACTCCCATATATCGCGAACGGATTAACCTAACCCAAAAATTCCGGTTGCATCTGAAAGTAGAAACTCGCCCGATTACAACGGTGTGTGTACTTTTTCCCTAGGCCATTCTGGTTAAGCGTTTGTAGCAGCAGAAGTGCGAAAAATTTGTTGCCTTCTCAACCATTTCTTGGCTTCAAACTCCCATATATCGCGAACGGATTGACCTAACCCAAAAATTCCGGTTGCATCGGAAAGTAGAAACTCGCCCGATTACAACGGTATGTGTATTTTTTCCCTAGGCCATTCTGGTTAAGCGTTTGGAGCAGCAGAATTGCGAAAAATTTTTTGCCTTCTCAATCATTTCTTGTCTTCAATCTCCCATATCTCGCGAACGGATTGACCTAACACAAAAATTCCTATTGTAACTGAAAGTAGAAACTCGCCCGATTACAACGGTATGTGTATTTTTTCCCTAGGCCATTCTGGTTAAGCGTTTGTAGCAGCAGAAGAGCGAAAAATTTGTTGTCTTGTCAACCATTTCTTAGCTTCAAAGTCCCATATCTCGGGACCGGATTGACCTAACCCAAAAATTCCTATTGTAACTGAAAGTAGAAACTCGCCCGATTACAACGGTATGTGTATTTTTTCCCTAGGCCATTCTGGTTAAGTGTTTGAAGCAGCACAATTGCGAAAAATTTGTTGCCTTCTCAACCATTTCTTGGCTTCAAACTCCCATATCTCGCGAACGGATTGACCTAACCCAAAAATTCCGGTTGCATCTGAAAGTAGAAACTCGCCCGATTACAACGGTATGTGTATTTTTTCCCTAGACCATTCTGCTTAAGCGTTTGGAGCAGCAGAATTGCGAAAAATTTTTTGCCTTCTCAATCATTTCTTGTCTTCAATCTCCCATATCTCGCGAACGGATTGACCTAACCCAAAAATTCCTATTGTAACTGAAAGTAGAAACTCGCCCGATTACAACGGTATGTGTATTTTTTCCCTAGGCCATTCTGGTTAAGCGTTTGTAGCAGCAGAAGTGCGAAAAATTTGTTGTCTTGTCAACCATTTCTTAGCTTCAAAGTCCCATATCTCGGGACCGGATTGACCTAACCCAAAAATTCCTATTGTAACTGAAAGTAGAAACTCGCCCGATTACAACGGTATGTGTATTTTTTCCCTAGGACATTCTGGTTAAGTGTTTGAAGCAGCACAATTGCGAAAAATTTGTTGCCTTCTCAACCATTTCTTGGCTTCAAAGTCCCATATCTCGCGAACGGATTGACCTAACCCAAAAATTCCTATTGCATCTGAAAGTAGAAACTCGCCCGATTACAACGGAATGTATATTTTCTCCCTAGGACATTCTGGTTAAGCGTTTGGAGCAGCAGAAGTGCGAAAAATTTGTTGCCTTCTCAACCATTTCTTAGCTTCAAACTCCCATATCTCGGGAACGGATTGACATAACCCAAAAATTCCTATTGCATCTGAAAGTAGAAACTCGCCCGATTACAACGGTATGTGTATTTTTTCCCTAGGCCATTCTGATTAAGCGTTTGAAGCAGCAGAATTGCGAAAAATTTTTTGCCTTCTCAACCATTTCTTGGCTTCAAACTCCCATATCTCGCGAACGGATTGACCTAACCCAAAAATTCCTATTGCATCTGAAACTAGAAACTCGCCCGATTACAACGGTATGTGTATTTTTTCCCTAGGCCATTCTGGTTAAGCGTTTGAAGCAGCAGAATTGCGAAAAATTTTTTGCCTTCTCAACTATTTCTTGGCTTCAAACTCCCATATCTCGCGAACGGATTGACCTAACCCAAAAATTCATATTGTAACTGAAAGTAGAAACTCGCCCGATTACAACGGTATGTGTATTTTTTCCTTAGGCCATTCTGGTTAAGCGTTTGGAGCAGCAGAATTGCGAAAAATTTTTTGCCTTCTCAACCATTTCTTGTCTTCAAACTCCCATATCTCGCGAACGGATTGACCTAACCCAAAAATTCCGGTTGCATCTGAAAGTAGAAACTCGCCCGATTACAACGGTATGTGTATTTTTTCCCTAGGCAATTCTGGTTAAGTTTTTGAAGCAGCACAATTGCGAAAAATTTTTTGCCTTCTCAACCATTTCTTGGCTTCAAACTCCCATATCTCGCGAACGGATTGACCTAACCCAAAAATTCCTATTGCATCTGAAAGTAGAAACTCGCCCGATTACAACGGTATGTGTATTTTTTCCCTAGGCCATTCTGGCTAAGCGTTTGAAGCAGCAGAATTGCGAAAAATTTTTTGCCTTCTCAACTATTTCTTGGCTTCAAACTCCCATATCTCGCGAACGGATTGACCTAACCCAAAAATTCATATTGTAACTGAAAGTAGAAACTCGCCCGATTACAACGGTATGTGTATTTTTTCCTTAGGCCATTCTGGTTAAGCGTTTGGAGCAGCAGAATTGCGAAAAATTTTTTGCCTTCTCAACCATTTCTTGTCTTCAAACTCCCATATCTCGCGAACGGATTGACCTAACCCAAAAATTCCGGTTGCATCTGAAAGTAGAAACTCGCCCGATTACAACGGTATGTGTATTTTTTCCCTAGGCCATTCTGGTTAAGTGTTTGAAGCAGCACAATTGCGAAAAAATTGTTGCCTTCTCAACCATTTCTTGGCTTCAAACTCCCTTATCTCGCGAACGGATTGACCTAACCCAAAAATTCCTATTGCATCTGGAAGTAGAAACACGCCCGATCACAACGGTATGTATATTTTTTCCCTAGGCCATTCTGGTTAAGCGTTTGGAGCAGCAGAAGTGCGAAAAATTTGTTGTCTTGTCAACCATTTGTTAGCTTCAAAGTCCCGTATCTCGCGAACGGATTGACCTAACCCAAAAATTCCTATTGTAACTGAAAGTAGAAACTCGCCCGATTACAACGGTATGTGTATTTTTTCCCTAGGCCATTCTGGTTAAGTGTTTGAAGCAGCAGAATTGCGAAATATATGTTGCCTTCTCAACCATTTCTTGGCTTCAAACTCCCATATCTCGCGAACGGATTGACCTAACCCAAAAATTCCGGTTGCATCTGAAAGTAGAAACTCGCCCGATTACAACGGTATGTGTACTTTTTCCCTAGGCCATTCTGGTTAAGCGTTTGGAGCAGCAGAATTGCGAAAAATTTTTTGCCTTCTCAATCATTTCTTGTCTTCAATCTCCCATATCTCGCGAACGGATTGACCTAACCCAAAAATTCCTATTGCATCTGAAAGTAGAAACTCGCCCGATTACAACGGTATGTATATTTTCTCCCTAGGACATTCTGGTTAAGCGTTTGGAGCAGCAGAAGTGCGAAAAATTTGTTGCCTTCTCAACCATTTCTTAGCTTCAAACTCCCATATCTCGGGAACGGATTGACATAACCCAAAAATTCCTATTGCACCTGAAAGTAGAAACTCGCCCGATTACAACGGTATGTGTATTTTTTCCCTAGGCCATTCTGGTTAAGCGTTTGAACCAGCAGAATTGCGAAACATTTTTTGCCTTCTCAACCATTTCTTGGCTTCAAGCTCCCATATCTCGCGAACTGATTGACATAACCGAAAAATTCCTGTTGCATCTGAAAGTAGAAACTCGCCCGATTACAGCGGTATGGGTATTTTTTCCCTAGGCCATTCTGGTTAAGCGCTTGAAGCAGCAGAATTGCGAAAAATTTTTTGCCTTCTCAACCATTTCTTGGCTTCAAACTCCCATATATCGCGAACGGATTAACCTAACCCAAAAATTCCGGTTGCATCTGAAAGTAGAAACTCGCCCGATTACAACGGTGTGTGTACTTTTTCCCTAGGCCATTCTGGTTAAGCGTTTGTAGCAGCAGAAGTGCGAAAAATTTGTTGTCTTGTCAACCATTTCTTAGCTTCAAAGTCCCATATCTCGGGAACGGATTGACCTAACCCAAAAATTCCTATTGTAACTGAAAGTAGAAACTCGCCCGATTACAACGGTATGTGTATTTTTTCCCTAGGCCATTCTGGTTAAGTGTTTGAAGCAGCACAATTGCGAAAAATTTGTTGCCTTCTCAACCATTTCTTGGCTTCAAACTCCCATATATCGCGAACGGATTAACCTAACCCAAAAATTCCGGTTGCATCTGAAAGTAGAAACTCGCCCGATTACAACGGTGTGTGTACTTTTTCCCTAGGCCATTCTGGTTAAGCGTTTGTAGCAGCAGAAGTGCGAAAAATTTGTTGCCTTCTCAACCATTTCTTGGCTTCAAACTCCCATATATCGCGAACGGATTGACCTAACCCAAAAATTCCGGTTGCATCGGAAAGTAGAAACTCGCCCGATTACAACGGTATGTGTATTTTTTCCCTAGGCCATTCTGGTTAAGCGTTTGGAGCAGCAGAATTGCGAAAAATTTTTTGCCTTCTCAATCATTTCTTGTCTTCAATCTCCCATATCTCGCGAACGGATTGACCTAACACAAAAATTCCTATTGTAACTGAAAGTAGAAACTCGCCCGATTACAACGGTATGTGTATTTTTTCCCTAGGCCATTCTGGTTAAGCGTTTGTAGCAGCAGAAGAGCGAAAAATTTGTTGTCTTGTCAACCATTTCTTAGCTTCAAAGTCCCATATCTCGGGACCGGATTGACCTAACCCAAAAATTCCTATTGTAACTGAAAGTAGAAACTCGCCCGATTACAACGGTATGTGTATTTTTTCCCTAGGCCATTCTGGTTAAGTGTTTGAAGCAGCACAATTGCGAAAAATTTGTTGCCTTCTCAACCATTTCTTGGCTTCAAACTCCCATATCTCGCGAACGGATTGACCTAACCCAAAAATTCCGGTTGCATCTGAAAGTAGAAACTCGCCCGATTACAACGGTATGTGTATTTTTTCCCTAGACCATTCTGCTTAAGCGTTTGGAGCAGCAGAATTGCGAAAAATTTTTTGCCTTCTCAATCATTTCTTGTCTTCAATCTCCCATATCTCGCGAACGGATTGACCTAACCCAAAAATTCCTATTGTAACTGAAAGTAGAAACTCGCCCGATTACAACGGTATGTGTATTTTTTCCCTAGGCCATTCTGGTTAAGCGTTTGTAGCAGCAGAAGTGCGAAAAATTTGTTGTCTTGTCAACCATTTCTTAGCTTCAAAGTCCCATATCTCGGGACCGGATTGACCTAACCCAAAAATTCCTATTGTAACTGAAAGTAGAAACTCGCCCGATTACAACGGTATGTGTATTTTTTCCCTAGGCCATTCTGGTTAAGTGTTTGAAGCAGCACAATTGCGAAAAATTTGTTGCCTTCTCAACCATTTCTTGGCTTCAAACTCCCATATCTCGCGAACGGATTGACCTAACCCAAAAATTCCTATTGCATCTGGAAGTAGAAACTCGCCCGATTACAACGGTATGTATATTTTTTCCCTAGGCCATTCTGGTTAAGCGTTTGGAGCAGCAGAGGTGCGAAAAATTTGTTGTCTTGTCAACCATTTCTTAGCTTCAAAGTCCCATATCTCGGGAACGGATTGATCTAACCCAAAAATTCCTATTGTAACTGAAAGTAGAAAGTCGACCGATTACAACGGTATGTGTATTTTTTACCTAGGCCATTCTGGTTAAGTGTTTGAAGCAGCACAATTGCGAAAAATTTGTTGCCTTCTCAACCATTTCTTGGCTTCAAACTCCCATATCTCGCGAACGGATTGACCTAACCCAAAAATTCCGGTTGCATCGGAAAGTAGAAACTCGCCCGATTACAACGGTATGTGTATTTTTTCCCTAGGCCATTCTGGTTAAGCGTTTGGAGCAGCAGAATTGCGAAAAATTTTTTGCCTTCTCAATCATTTCTTGTCTTCAATCTCCCATATCTCGCGAACGGATTGACCTAACACAAAAATTCCTATTGTAACTGAAAGTAGAAACTCGCCCGATTACAACGGTATGTGTATTTTTTCCCTAGGCCATTCTGGTTAAGCGTTTGTAGCAGCAGAAGAGCGAAAAATTTGTTGTCTTGTCAACCATTTCTTAGCTTCAAAGTCCCATATCTCGGGACCGGATTGACCTAACCCAAAAATTCCTATTGTAACTGAAAGTAGAAACTCGCCCGATTACAACGGTATGTGTATTTTTTCCCTAGGCCATTCTGGTTAAGTGTTTGAAGCAGCACAATTGCGAAAAATTTGTTGCCTTCTCAACCATTTCTTGGCTTCAAACTCCCATATCTCGCGAACGGATTGACCTAACCCAAAAATTCCTATTGCATCTGGAAGTAGAAACTCGCCCGATTACAACGGTATGTATATTTTTTCCCTAGGCCATTCTGGTTAAGCGCTTGGAGCAGCAGAAGTGCGAAAAATTTGTTGTCTTGTCAACCATTTGTTAGCTTCAAAGTCCCATATCTCGCGAACGGATTGACCTAACCCAAAAATTCCTATTGTAACTGAAAGTAGAAACTCCCCCGATTACAACGGTATGTGTATTTTTTCCCTAGGCCATTCTGGTTAAGTGTTTGAAGCAGCAGAATTGCGAAATATATGTTGCGTTCTCAACCATTTCTTGGCTTCAAACTCCCATATCTCGCGAACGGATTGACCTAACCCAAAAATTCCGGTTGCATCTGAAAGTAGAAACTCGCCCGATTACAACGGTATGTATATTTTTTCCCTAGGCCATTCTGGTTAAGCGTTTGGAGCAGCAGAAGTGCGAAACATTTTTTGCCTTCTCAACCATTTCTTGGCTTCAAACTCCCATATCTCGCGAACAGATTGACCTAACCCAAAAATTCCTATTGCATCTGAAAGTAGAAACTCGCCCGATTACAACGGTATGTGTATTTTTTCCCCAGGCCATTCTGGTTAAGTGTTTGAAGCAGCACAATTGCGAAAAATTTGTTGCCTTCTCAACCATTTCTTGGCTTCAAACTCCCATATCTCGCGAACGGATGGACCTAACCCAAAAATTCCTATTGCATCTGGAAGTAGAAACTCGCCCGATTACAACGGTATGTATTTTTTTTCCCTAGGCCATTCTGGTTAAGCGTTTGGAGCAGCAGAAGTGCGAAAAATTTGTTGTCTTGTCAACCATTTCTTGGCTTCAAAGTCCCATATCTCGCGAACGGATTGACCTAACCCAAAAATTCCTATTGCATCTGAAAGTAGAAACTCGCCCGATTACAACGGTATGTATATTTTTTCCCTAGGCCATTCTGGTTAAGCGTTTGGAGCAGCAGTATTGCGAAAAATTTTTTGCCTTCTCAACCATTTCCTGGCTTCAAGCTCCCATATCTCGCGAACTGATTGACATAACCGAAAAATTCCTGTTGCATCTGAAAGTAGAAACTCGCCCGATTACAGCGGTATGGGTATTTTTTCCCTAGGCCGTTCTGGTTATACGATTGGAGCAGCAGAAGTGCGAAAAATTTGTTGCCTTCTCAACCATTTCTTAGTTCAAACTCCCATATCTCGGGTACGGATTGACCTAACCCAAAAATTCCTATTGCATCTGAAAGTAGAAACTCGCCCGATTACAACGGTATGTGTATTTTTTCCCTAGGCCATTCTGGTTAAGTGTTTGAACCAGCAGAATTGCGAAACATTTTTTGCCTTCTCAACCATTTCTTGGCTTCAAACTCCCATATCTCGCGAACAGATTGACCTAACCCAAAAATTCCTATTGCATCTGAAAGTAGAAACTCGCCCGATTACAACGGTATGTGTATTTTTTCCATAGGCCATTCTGGTTAAGCGTTTGGAGCAGCAGTATTGCGAAAAATTTTTTGCCTTCTCAACCACTTCTTGGCTTCAAGCTCCCATATCTCGCGAACTGATTGACATAACCGAAAAATTCCTGTTGCATCTGAAAGTAGAAACTCGCCCGATTACAGCGGTATGGGTATTTTTTCCCTAGGCCGTTCTGGTTATACGATTGCAGCAGCAGAAGTGCGAAAACTTTGTTGCCTTCTCAACCATTTCTTAGCTTCAAACTCCCATATCTCGGGTACGGATTGACCTAACCCAAAAATTCCTATTGCATCTGAAAGTAGAAACTCGCCCGATTACAACGGTATGTGTATTTTTTCCCTAGGCCATTCTGGTTAAGTGTTTGAAGCAGCACAATTGCGAAAAATTTGTTGCCTTCTCAACCATTTCTTGGCTTCAAACTCCCATATCTCGCGAACGGATGGACCTAACCCAAAAATTCCTATTGCATCTGGAAGTAGAAACTCGCCCGATTACAACGGTATGTATATTTTTTCCCTAGGCCATTCTGGTTAAGCGTTTGGAGCAGCAGAAGTGCGAAAAATTTGTTGTCTTCTCAACCATTTCTTGGCTTCAAAGTCCCATATCTCGCGAACGGATTGACCTAACCCAAAAATTCCTATTGCATCTGAAAGTAGAAACTCGCCCGATTACAACGGTATGTATATTTTTTCCCTAGGCCATTCTGGTTAAGCGTTTGGAGCAGCAGAAGTGCGAAAAATTTGTTGCCTTCTCAACCATTTCTTAGCTTCAAACTCCCATATCTCGGGAACGGATTGACATAACCCAAAAATTCCTATTGCATCTGAAAGTAGAAACTCGCCCGATTACAAAGGTATGTGTATTTTTTGCCTAGGCCATTCTGGTTAAGCGTTTGAAGCAGCAGAACAGCGAAAAATTTTTTGCCTTCTCAACCATTTCTTGGCTTCAAACTCCCATATCTCGCGAACGGATTGACCTAACCCAAAAATTCCTATTGCATCTGAAAGTAGAAACTCGCCCGATTACAGCGGTATGTGTATTTTTTCCCTAGGCCATTCTGGTTAAGCGTTTGAACCAGCAGAATTGCGAAACATTTTTTGCCTTCTCAACCATTTCTTGGCTTCAAACTCCCATATCTCGCGAACAGATTGACCTAACCCAAAAATTCCTATTGCATCTGAAAGTAGAAACTCGCCCGATTACAACGGTATGTGTATTTTTTCCCTAGGCCATTCTGGTTAAGCGTTTGGAGCAGCAGTATTGCGAAAAATTTTTTGCCTTCTCAACCATTTCTTGGCTTCAAGCTCCCATATCTCGCGAACTGATTGACATAACCGAAAAATTCCTGTTGCATCTGAAAGTAGAAACTCGCCCGGTTACAGCGGTATGTGTATTTTTTCCCTAGGCCGTTCTGGTTATACGATTGCAGCAGCAGAAGTGCGAAAAATTTGTTGCCTTCTCAACCATTTCTTAGCTTCAAACTCCCATATCTCGGGTACGGATTGACCTAACCCAAAAATTCCTATTGCATCTGAAAGTAGAAACTCGCCCGATTACAACGGTATGTATATTTTTTCCCTAGGCCATTCTGGTTAAGCGCTTGGAGCAGCAGAAGTGCGAAAAATTTGTTGTCTTGTCAACCATTTCTTAGATTCAAAGTTCCATATCTCGCGAACGGATTGATCTAACCCAAAAATTCCCATTGTAACTGAAAGTAGAAACTCGCCCGATTACAACGGTGTGTACATTTTTTCCCTAGGCCATTCTGGTTAAGCGCTTGAAGCAGCAGAATTGCGAAAAATTTTTTGCCTTCTCAACCATTTCTTGGCTTCAAACTCCCATATATCGCGAACGGATTAACCTAACCCAAAAATTCCGGTTGCATCTGAAAGTAGAAACTCGCCCGATTACAACGGTGTGTGTACTTTTTCCCTAGGCCATTCTGGTTAAGCGTTTGTAGCAGCAGAAGTGCGAAAAATTTGTTGTCTTGTCAACCATTTCTTAGATTCAAAGTTCCATATCTCGCGAACGGATTGATCTAACCCAAAAATTCCCATTGTAACTGAAAGTAGAAACTCGCCCGATTACAACGGTGTGTACATTTTTTCCCTAGGCCATTCTGGTTAAGCGCTTGAAGCAGCAGAATTGCGAAAAATTTTTTGCCTTCTCAACCATTTCTTGGCTTCAAACTCCCATATATCGCGAACGGATTAACCTAACCCAAAAATTCCGGTTGCATCTGAAAGTAGAAACTCGCCCGATTACAACGGTGTGTGTACTTTTTCCCTAGGCCATTCTGGTTAAGCGTTTGTAGCAGCAGAAGTGCGAAAAATTTGTTGTCTTGTCAACCATTTCTTAGCTTCAAAGTCCCATATCTCGGGAACGGATTGACCTAACCCAAAAATTCCTATTGTAACTGAAAGTAGAAACTCGCCCGATTACAAGGGTATGTGTATTTTTTCCCTAGGCCATTCTGGTTAAGTGTTTGAAGCAGCACAATTGCGAAAAATTTGTTGCCTTCTCAACCATTTCTTGGCTTCAAACTCCCATATCTCGCGAACGGATTGACCTAACCCAAAAATTCCGGTTGCATCGGAAAGTAGAAACTCGCCCGATTACAACGGTATGTGTATTTTTTCCCTAGGCCATTCTGGTTAAGCGTTTGGAGCAGCAGAATTGCGAAAAATTTTTTGCCTTCTCAATCATTTCTTGTCTTCAATCTCCCATATCTCGCGAACGGATTGACCTAACACAAAAATTCCTATTGTAACTGAAAGTAGAAACTCGCCCGATTACAACGGTATGTGTATTTTTTCCCTAGGCCATTCTGGTTAAGCGTTTGTAGCAGCAGAAGAGCGAAAAATTTGTTGTCTTGTCAACCATTTCTTAGCTTCAAAGTCCCATATCTCGGGACCGGATTGACCTAACCCAAAAATTCCTATTGTAACTGAAAGTAGAAACTCGCCCGATTACAACGGTATGTGTATTTTTTCCCTAGGCCATTCTGGTTAAGTGTTTGAAGCAGCACAATTGCGAAAAATTTGTTGCCTTCTCAACCATTTCTTGGCTTCAAACTCCCATATCTCGCGAACGGATTGACCTAACCCAAAAATTCCTATTGCATCTGGAAGTAGAAACTCGCCCGATTACAACGGTATGTATATTTTTTCCCTAGGCCATTCTGGTTAAGCGCTTGGAGCAGCAGAAGTGCGAAAAATTTGTTGTCTTGTCAACCATTTGTTAGCTTCAAAGTCCCATATCTCGCGAACGGATTGACCTAACCCAAAAATTCCTATTGTAACTGAAAGTAGAAACTCCCCCGATTACAACGGTATGTGTATTTTTTCCCTAGGCCATTCTGGTTAAGTGTTTGAAGCAGCAGAATTGCGAAATATATGTTGCCTTCTCAACCATTTCTTAGCTTCAAACTCCCATATCTCGCGAACGGATTGACCTAACCCAAAAATTCCTATTGCATCTGAAAGTAGAAACTCGCCCGATTACAACGGTATGAGTATTTTTTCCCTAGGCCATTCTGGTTAAGCGTTTGGAGCAGCAGTATTGCGAAAAATTTTTTGCCTTCTCAACCATTTCTTGGCTTCAAGCTCCCATATCTCGCGAACTGATTGACATAACCGAAAAATTCCTGTTGCATCTGAAAGTAGAAACTCGCCCGATTACAGCGGTATGGGTATTTTTTCCCTAGGCCGTTCTGGTTATGCGATTGGAGCAGCAGAAGTGCGAAAAATTTGTTGCCTTCACAACCATTTCTTAGCTTCAAACTGCCATATCTCGGGAACGGATTGACCTAACCCAAAAATTCATATTGTAACTGAAAGTAGAAACTCGCCCGATTACAACGGTATGTGTATTTTTTCCTTAGGCCATTCTGGTTAAGCGTTTGGAGCAGCAGAATTGCGAAAAATTTTTTGCCTTCTCAACCATTTCTTGTCTTCAAACTCCCATATCTCGCTAACGGATCGACCTAACCCAAAAATTCCGGTTGCATCTGAATGTAGAAACTCGCCCGATTACAACGGTATGTGTATTTTATCCCTAGGCCATTCTGGTTAAGCGTTTGGAGCAGCAGAATGGCGAAAAATTTTTTGCCTTCTCAATCATTTCTTGTCTTCAATCTCCCATATCTCGCGAACGGATTGACCTAACCCAAAAATTCCTGCTGCATTTGAAAGTAGAAAATCGCCCGATTACAACGGTATGTGTATTTTTTCCCTAGGCCATTCTGGTTAAGCGTTTGAAGCAACAGAATTGCGAAAAATTTTTTGCCTTCTCAACCATTTCGTGGCTTCAAACTCCCATATCTCGCGAACGGATTGACCTAACCCAAAAATTCCTATTGCATCTGAAAGTAGAAACTCGCCCGATTACAACGGTATGTGTATTTTTTCCCTAGGCCATTCTGGTTAAGCGTTTGTAGCAGCAGAAGTGCGAAAAATTTGTTGTCTTGTCAACCATTTCTTAGCTTCAAAGTCCCATATCTCGGGACCGGATTGACCTAACCCAAAAATTCCTATTGTAACTGAAAGTAGAAACTCGCCCGATTACAACGGTATGTGTATTTTTTCCCTAGGCCATTCTGGTTAAGTGTTTGAAGCAGCACAATTGCGAAAAATTTGTTGCCTTCTCAACCATTTCTTGGCTTCAAACTCCCATATCTCGCGAACGGATTGACCTAACCCAAAAATTCCTGCTGCATTTGAAAGTAGAAAATCGCCCGATTACAACGGTATGTATATTTTTTCCCTAGACCGTTCTGGTTATGCGATTGGAGCAGCAGAAGTGCGAAAAATTTGTTGCCTCCTCAACCATTTCTTAGCTTCAAACTGCCATATCTCGGGAACGGATTGACCTAACCCAAAAATTCATATTGTAACTGAAAGTAGAAAGTCGACCGATTACAACGGTATGTGTATTTTTTCCCTAGGCCATTCTGGTTAAGTGTTTGAAGCAGCACAATTGCGAAAAATTTGTTGCCTTCTCAACCATTTCTTGGCTTCAAACTCCCATATCTCGCGAACGGATTGACCTAACCCAAAAATTCCGGTTGCATCGGAAAGTAGAAACTCGCCCGATTACAACGGTATGTGTATTTTTTCCCTAGGCCATTCTGGTTAAGCGTTTGGAGCAGCAGAATTGCGAAAAATTTTTTGCCTTCTCAATCATTTCTTGTCTTCAATCTCCCATATCTCGCGAACGGATTGACCTAACACAAAAATTCCTATTGTAACTGAAAGTAGAAACTCGCCCGATTACAACGGTATGTGTATTTTTTCCCTAGGCCATTCTGGTTAAGCGTTTGTAGCAGCAGAAGAGCGAAAAATTTGTTGTCTTGTCAACCATTTCTTAGCTTCAAAGTCCCATATCTCGGGACCGGATTGACCTAACCCAAAAATTCCTATTGTAACTGAAAGTAGAAACTCGCCCGATTACAACGGTATGTGTATTTTTTCCCTAGGCCATTCTGGTTAAGTGTTTGAAGCAGCACAATTGCGAAAAATTTGTTGCCTTCTCAACCATTTCTTGGCTTCAAACTCCCATATCTCGCGAACGGATTGACCTAACCCAAAAATTCCTATTGCATCTGGAAATAGAAACTCGCCCGATTACAACGGTATGTATATTTTTTCCCTAGGCCATTCTGGTTAAGCGCTTGGAGCAGCAGAAGTGCGAAAAATTTGTTGTCTTGTCAACCATTTGTTAGCTTCAAAGTCCCATATCTCGCGAACGGATTGACCTAACCCAAAAATTCCTATTGTAACTGAAAGTAGAAACTCCCCCGATTACAACGGTATGTGTATTTTTTCCCTAGGCCATTCTGGTTAAGTGTTTGAAGCAGCAGAATTGCGAAATATATGTTGCGTTCTCAACCATTTCTTGGCTTCAAACTCCCATATCTCGCGAACGGATTGACCTAACCCAAAAATTCCGGTTGCATCTGAAAGTAGAAACTCGCCCGATTACAACGGTATGTATATTTTTTCCCTAGGCCATTCTGGTTAAGCGTTTGGAGCAGCAGAAGTGCGAAAAATTTGTTGTCTTGTCAACCATTTGTTAGCTTCAAAGTCCCATATCTCGCGAACGGATTGACATAACCCAAAAATTCCTATTGTAACTGAAAGTAGAAACTCGCCCGATTACAACGGTATGTGTATTTTTTCCCTAGGCCATTCTGGTTAAGTGTTTGAAGCAGCAGAATTGCGAAATATATGTTGCCTTCTCAACCATTTCTTGGCTTCAAAGTCCCATATCTCGCGAACGGATTGACCTAACCCAAAAATTCCTATTGCATCTGAAAGTAGAAACTCGCCCGATTACAACGGTATGTATATTTTCTCCCTAGGACATTCTGGTTAAGCGTTTGGAGCAGCAGAAGTGCGAAAAATTTGTTGCCTTCTCAACCATTTCTTAGCTTCAAACTCCCATATCTCGGGAACGGATTGACATAACCCAAAAATTCCTATTGCATCTGAAAGTAGAAACTCGCCCGATTACAACGGTATGTGTATTTTTTCCCTAGGCCATTCTGATTAAGCGTTTGAAGCAGCAGAATTGCGAAAAATTTTTTGCCTTCTCAACCATTTCTTGGCTTCAAACTCCCATATCTCGCGAACGGATTGACCTAACCCAAAAATTCCTATTGCATCTGAAAGTAGAAACTCGCACGATTACAGCGGTATGGGTATTTTTTCCCTAGGCCGTTCTGGTTATGCGTTTGGAGCAGCAGAATTGCGAAAAATTTTTTGCCTTCTCAACCATTTCTTGGCTTCAAACTCCCATATCTCGCGAACGGATTGACCTAACCCAAAAATTCATATTGTAACTGAAAGTAGAAACTCGCCCGATTACAACGGTATGTGTATTTTTTCCTTAGGCCATTCTGGTTAAGCGTTTGGAGCAGCAGAATTGCGAAAAATTTTTTGCCTTCTCAACCATTTCTAGGCTTCAAACTCCCATATCTCGCGAACGGATTGACCTAACCCAAAAATTCCTATTGCATCTGAAAGTAGAAACTCGCCCGATTACAGCGGTATGTGTATTTTTTCCCTAGGCCATTCTGGTTAAGCGTTTGAACCAGCAGAATTGCGAAACATTTTTTGCCTTCTCAACCATTTCTTGGCTTCAAACTCCCATATCTCGCGAACAGATTGACCTAACCCAAAAATTCCTATTGCATCTGAAAGTAGAAACTCGCCCGATTACAACGGTATGTGTATTTTTTCCCCAGGCCATTCTGGTTAAGTGTTTGAAGCAGCACAATTGCGAAAAATTTGTTGCCTTCTCAACCATTTCTTGGCTTCAAACTCCCATATCTCGCGAACGGATGGACCTAACCCAAAAATTCCTATTGCATCTGGAAGTAGAAACTCGCCCGATTACAACGGTATGTATTTTTTTTCCCTAGGCCATTCTGGTTAAGCGTTTGGAGCAGCAGAAGTGCGAAAAATTTGTTGTCTTGTCAACCATTTCTTGGCTTCAAAGTCCCATATCTCGCGAACGGATTGACCTAACCCAAAAATTCCTATTGCATCTGAAAGTAGAAACTCGCCCGATTACAACGGTATGTATATTTTTTCCCTAGGCCATTCTGGTTAAGCGTTTGGAGCAGCAGTATTGCGAAAAATTTTTTGCCTTCTCAACCATTTCCTGGCTTCAAGCTCCCATATCTCGCGAACTGATTGACATAACCGAAAAATTCCTGTTGCATCTGAAAGTAGAAACTCGCCCGATTACAGCGGTATGGGTATTTTTTCCCTAGGCCGTTCTGGTTATACGATTGGAGCAGCAGAAGTGCGAAAAATTTGTTGCCTTCTCAACCATTTCTTAGTTCAAACTCCCATATCTCGGGTACGGATTGACCTAACCCAAAAATTCCTATTGCATCTGAAAGTAGAAACTCGCCCGATTACAACGGTATGTGTATTTTTTCCCTAGGCCATTCTGGTTAAGTGTTTGAACCAGCAGAATTGCGAAACATTTTTTGCCTTCTCAACCATTTCTTGGCTTCAAACTCCCATATCTCGCGAACAGATTGACCTAACCCAAAAATTCCTATTGCATCTGAAAGTAGAAACTCGCCCGATTACAACGGTATGTGTATTTTTTCCCTAGGCCATTCTGGTTAAGCGTTTGGAGCAGCAGTATTGCGAAAAATTTTTTGCCTTCTCAACCATTTCTTGGCTTCAAGCTCCCATATCTCGCGAACTGATTGACATAACCGAAAAATTCCTGTTGCATCTGAAAGTAGAAACTCGCCCGAATACAGCGGTATGGGTATTTTTTCCCTAGGCCGTTCTGGTTATACGATTGCAGCAGCAGAAGTGCGAAAAATTTGTTGCCTTCTCAACCATTTCTTAGCTTCAAACTCCCATATCTCGGGTACGGATTGACCTAACCCAAAAATTCCTATTGCATCTGAAAGTAGAAACTCGCCCGATTACAACGGTATGTGTATTTTTTCCCTAGGCCATTCTGGTTAAGTGTTTGAAGCAGCACAATTGCGAAAAATTTGTTGCCTTCTCAACCATTTCTTGGCTTCAAACTCCCATATCTCGCGAACGGATGGACCTAACCCAAAAATTCCTATTGCATCTGGAAGTAGAAACTCGCCCGATTACAACGGTATGTATATTTTTTCCCTAGGCCATTCTGGTTAAGCGTTTGGAGCAGCAGAAGTGCGAAAAATTTGTTGTCTTCTCAACCATTTCTTGGTTTCAAAGTCCCATATCTCGCGAACGGATTGACCTAACCCAAAAATTCCTATTGCATCTGAAAGTAGAAACTCGCCCGATTACAACGGTATGTATATTTTTTCCCTAGGCCATTCTGGTTAAGCGTTTGGAGCAGCAGAAGTGCGAAAAATTTGTTGCCTTCTCAACCATTTCTTAGCTTCAAACTCCCATATCTCGGGAACGGATTGACATAACCCAAAAATTCCTATTGCATCTGAAAGTAGAAACTCGCCCGATTACAAAGGTATGTGTATTTTTTGCCTAGGCCATTCTGGTTAAGCGTTTGAAGCAGCAGAACTGCGAAAAATTTTTTGCCTTCTCAACCATTTCTTGGCTTCAAACTCCCATATCTCGCGAACGGATTGACCTAACCCAAAAATTCCTATTGCATCTGAAAGTAGAAACTCGCCCGATTACAGCGGTATGTGTATTTTTTCCCTAGGCCGTTCTGGTTATACGATTGCAGCAGCAGAAGTGCGAAAAATTTGTTGCCTTCTCAACCATTTCTTAGCTTCAAACTCCCATATCTCGGGTACGGATTGACCTAACCCAAAAATTCCTATTGCATCTGAAAGTAGAAACTCGCCCGATTACAACGGTATGTATATTTTTTCCCTAGGCCATTCTGGTTAAGCGCTTGGAGCAGCAGAAGTGCGAAAAATTTGTTGTCTTGTCAACCATTTCTTAGATTCAAAGTTCCATATCTCGCGAACGGATTGATCTAACCCAAAAATTCCCATTGTAACTGAAAGTAGAAACTCGCCCGATTACAACGGTGTGTACATTTTTTCCCTAGGCCATTCTGGTTAAGCGCTTGAAGCAGCAGAATTGCGAAAAATTTTTTGCCTTCTCAACCATTTCTTGGCTTCAAACTCCCATATATCGCGAACGGATTAACCTAACACAAAAATTCCGGTTGCATCTGAAAGTAGAAACTCGCCCGATTACAACGGTGTGTGTACTTTTTCCCTAGGCCATTCTGGTTAAGCGTTTGTAGCAGCAGAAGTGCGAAAAATTTGTTGTCTTGTCAACCATTTCTTAGCTTCAAAGTCCCATATCTCGGGAACGGATTGACCTAACCCAAAAATTCCTATTGTAACTGAAAGTAGAAACTCGCCCGATTACAAGTGTATGTGTATTTTTTCCCTAGGCCATTCTGGTTAAGCGTTTGGAGCAGCAGAAGTGCGAAAAATTTGTTGCCTTCTCAACCATTTCTTAGCTTCAAACTCCCATATCTCGGGAACGGATTGACATAACCCAAAAATTCCTATTGCATCTGAAAGTAGAAACTCGCCCGATTACAAAGGTATGTGTATTTTTTGCCTAGGCCATTCTGGTTAAGCGTTTGAAGCAGCAGAACTGCGAAAAATTTTTTGCCTTCTCAACCATTTCTTGGCTTCAAGCTCCCATATCTCGCGAACTGATTGACATAACCGAAAAATTCCTGTTGCATCTGAAAGTAGAAACTCGCCCGGTTACAGCGGTATGGGTATTTTTTCCCTAGGCCGTTCTGGTTATACGATTGCAGCAGCAGAAGTGCGAAAAATTTGTTGCCTTCTCAACCATTTCTTAGCTTCAAACTCCCATATCTCGGGTACGGATTGACCTAACCCAAAAATTCCTATTGCATCTGAAAGTAGAAACTCGCCCGATTACAACGGTATGTATATTTTTTCCCTAGGCCATTCTGGTTAAGCGCTTGGAGCAGCAGAATTGCGAAAAATTTGTTGTCTTGTCAACCATTTCTTAGATTCAAAGTTCCATATCTCGCGAACGGATTGATCTAACCCAAAAATTCCCATTGTAACTGAAAGTAGAAACTCGCCCGATTACAACGGTGTGTACATTTTTACCCTAGGCCATTCTGGTTAAGCGCTTGAAGCAGCAGAATTGCGAAAAATTTTTTGCCTTCTCAACCATTTCTTGGCTTCAAACTCCCATATATCGCGAACGGATTAACCTAACCCAAAAATTCCGGTTGCATCTGAAAGTAGAAACTCGCCCGATTACAACGGTGTGTGTACTTTTTCCCTAGGCCATTCTGGTTAAGCGTTTGTAGCAGCAGAAGTGCGAAAAATTTGTTGTCTTGTCAACCATTTCTTAGCTTCAAAGTCCCATATCTCGGGAACGGATTGACCTAACCCAAAAATTCCTATTGTAACTGAAAGTAGAAACTCGCCCGATTACAAGGGTATGTGTATTTTTTCCCTAGGCCATTCTGGTTAAGTGTTTGAAGCAGCACAATTGCGAAAAATTTGTTGCCTTCTCAACCATTTCTTGGCTTCAAACTCCCATATCTCGCGAACGGATTGACCTAACCCAAAAATTCCGGTTGCATCGGAAAGTAGAAACTCGCCCGATTACAACGGTATGTGTATTTTTTCCCTAGGCCATTCTGGTTAAGCGTTTGGAGCAGCAGAATTGCGAAAAATTTTTTGCCTTCTCAATCATTTCTTGTCTTCAATCTCCCATATCTCGCGAACGGATTGACCTAACACAAAAATTCCTATTGTAACTGAAAGTAGAAACTCGCCCGATTACAACGGTATGTGTACTTTTTCCCTAGGCCATTCTGGTTAAGCGTTTGTAGCAGCAGAAGTGCGAAAAATTTGTTGTCTTGTCAACCATTTCTTAGCTTCAAAGTCCCATATCTCGGGAACGGATTGACCTAACCCAAAAATTCCTATTGTAACTGAAAGTAGAAACTCGCCCGATTACAAGGGTATGTGTATTTTTTCCCTAGGCCATTCTGGTTAAGTGTTTGAAGCAGCACAATTGCGAAAAATTTGTTGCCTTCTCAACCATTTCTTGGCTTCAAACTCCCATATCTCGCGAACGGATTGACCTAACCCAAAAATTCCGGTTGCATCGGAAAGTAGAAACTCGCCCGATTACAACGGTATGTGTATTTTTTCCCTAGGCCATTCTGGTTAAGCGCTTGAAGCAGCAGAATTGCGAAAAATTTTTTGCCTTCTCAACCATTTCTTGGCTTCAAACTCCCATATATCGCGAACGGATTAACCTAACCCAAAAATTCCGGTTGCATCTGAAAGTAGAAACTCGCCCGATTACAACGGTGTGTGCACTTTTTCCCTAGGCCATTCTGGTTAAGCGTTTGTAGCAGCAGAAGTGCGAAAAATTTGTTGTCTTGTCAACCATTTCTTAGCTTCAAAGTCCCATATCTCGGGAACGGATTGACCTAACCCAAAAATTCCTATTGTAACTGAAAGTAGAAACTCGCCCGATTACAAGGGTATGTGTATTTTTTCCCTAGGCCATTCTGGTTAAGTGTTTGAAGCAGCACAATTGCGAAAAATTTGTTGCCTTCTCAACCATTTCTTGGCTTCAAACTCCCATATCTCGCGAACGGATTGACCTAACCCAAAAATTCCGGTTGCATCGGAAAGTAGAAACTCGCCCGATTACAACGGTATGTGTATTTTTTCCCTAGGCCATTCTGGTTAAGCGTTTGGAGCAGCAGAATTGCGAAAAATTTTTTGCCTTCTCAATCATTTCTTGTCTTCAATCTCCCATATCTCGCGAACGGATTGACCTAACACAAAAATTCCTATTGTAACTGAAAGTAGAAACTCGCCCGATTACAACGGTATGTGTATTTTTTCCCTAGGCCATTCTGGTTAAGCGTTTGTAGCAGCAGAAGAGCGAAAAATTTGTTGTCTTGTCAACCATTTCTTAGCTTCAAAGTCCCATATCTCGGGACCGGATTGACCTAACCCAAAAATTCCTATTGTAACTGAAAGTAGAAACTCGCCCGATTACAACGGTATGTGTATTTTTTCCCTAGGCCATTCTGGTTAAGTGTTTGAAGCAGCACAATTGCGAAAAATTTGTTGCCTTCTCAACCATTTCTTGGCTTCAAACTCCCATATCTCGCGAACGGATTGACCTAACCCAAAAATTCCTATTGCATCTGGAAGTAGAAACTCGCCCGATTACAACGGTATGTATATTTTTTCCCTAGGCCATTCTGGTTAAGCGCTTGGAGCAGCAGAAGTGCGAAAAATTTGTTGTCTTGTCAACCATTTGTTAGCTTCAAAGTCCCATATCTCGCGAACGGATTGACCTAACCCAAAAATTCCTATTGTAACTGAAAGTAGAAACTCCCCCGATTACAACGGTATGTGTATTTTTTCCCTAGGCCATTCTGGTTAAGTGTTTGAAGCAGCAGAATTGCGAAATATATGTTGCCTTCTCAACCATTTCTTAGCTTCAAACTCCCATATCTCGCGAACGGATTGACCTAACCCAAAAATTCCTATTGCATCTGAAAGTAGAAACTCGCCCGATTACAACGGTATGAGTATTTTTTCCCTAGGCCATTCTGGTTAAGCGTTTGGAGCAGCAGTATTGCGAAAAATTTTTTGCCTTCTCAACCATTTCTTGGCTTCAAGCTCCCATATCTCGCGAACTGATTGACATAACCGAAAAATTCCTGTTGCATCTGAAAGTAGAAACTCGCCCGATTACAGCGGTATGGGTATTTTTTCCCTAGGCCGTTCTGGTTATGCGATTGGAGCAGCAGAAGTGCGAAAAATTTGTTGCCTTCACAACCATTTCTTAGCTTCAAACTGCCATATCTCGGGAACGGATTGACCTAACCCAAAAATTCATATTGTAACTGAAAGTAGAAACTCGCCCGATTACAACGGTATGTGTATTTTTTCCTTAGGCCATTCTGGTTAAGCGTTTGGAGCAGCAGAATTGCGAAAAATTTTTTGCCTTCTCAACCATTTCTTGTCTTCAAACTCCCATATCTCGCTAACGGATCGACCTAACCCAAAAATTCCGGTTGCATCTGAATGTAGAAACTCGCCCGATTACAACGGTATGTGTATTTTATCCCTAGGCCATTCTGGTTAAGCGTTTGGAGCAGCAGAATGGCGAAAAATTTTTTGCCTTCTCAATCATTTCTTGTCTTCAATCTCCCATATCTCGCGAACGGATTGACCTAACCCAAAAATTCCTGCTGCATTTGAAAGTAGAAAATCGCCCGATTACAACGGTATGTGTATTTTTTCCCTAGGCCATTCTGGTTAAGCGTTTGAAGCAACAGAATTGCGAAAAATTTTTTGCCTTCTCAACCATTTCGTGGCTTCAAACTCCCATATCTCGCGAACGGATTGACCTAACCCAAAAATTCCTATTGCATCTGAAAGTAGAAACTCGCCCGATTACAACGGTATGTGTATTTTTTCCCTAGGCCATTCTGGTTAAGCGTTTGTAGCAGCAGAAGTGCGAAAAATTTGTTGTCTTGTCAACCATTTCTTAGCTTCAAAGTCCCATATCTCGGGACCGGATTGACCTAACCCAAAAATTCCTATTGTAACTGAAAGTAGAAACTCGCCCGATTACAACGGTATGTGTATTTTTTCCCTAGGCCATTCTGGTTAAGTGTTTGAAGCAGCACAATTGCGAAAAATTTGTTGCCTTCTCAACCATTTCTTGGCTTCAAACTCCCATATCTCGCGAACGGATTGACCTAACCCAAAAATTCCTGCTGCATTTGAAAGTAGAAAATCGCCCGATTACAACGGTATGTATATTTTTTCCCTAGACCGTTCTGGTTATGCGATTGGAGCAGCAGAAGTGCGAAAAATTTGTTGCCTCCTCAACCATTTCTTAGCTTCAAACTGCCATATCTCGGGAACGGATTGACCTAACCCAAAAATTCATATTGTAACTGAAAGTAGAAAGTCGACCGATTACAACGGTATGTGTATTTTTTCCCTAGGCCATTCTGGTTAAGTGTTTGAAGCAGCACAATTGCGAAAAATTTGTTGCCTTCTCAACCATTTCTTGGCTTCAAACTCCCATATCTCGCGAACGGATTGACCTAACCCAAAAATTCCGGTTGCATCGGAAAGTAGAAACTCGCCCGATTACAACGGTATGTGTATTTTTTCCCTAGGCCATTCTGGTTAAGCGTTTGGAGCAGCAGAATTGCGAAAAATTTTTTGCCTTCTCAATCATTTCTTGTCTTCAATCTCCCATATCTCGCGAACGGATTGACCTAACACAAAAATTCCTATTGTAACTGAAAGTAGAAACTCGCCCGATTACAACGGTATGTGTATTTTTTCCCTAGGCCATTCTGGTTAAGCGTTTGTAGCAGCAGAAGAGCGAAAAATTTGTTGTCTTGTCAACCATTTCTTAGCTTCAAAGTCCCATATCTCGGGACCGGATTGACCTAACCCAAAAATTCCTATTGTAACTGAAAGTAGAAACTCGCCCGATTACAACGGTATGTGTATTTTTTCCCTAGGCCATTCTGGTTAAGTGTTTGAAGCAGCACAATTGCGAAAAATTTGTTGCCTTCTCAACCATTTCTTGGCTTCAAACTCCCATATCTCGCGAACGGATTGACCTAACCCAAAAATTCCTATTGCATCTGGAAATAGAAACTCGCCCGATTACAACGGTATGTATATTTTTTCCCTAGGCCATTCTGGTTAAGCGCTTGGAGCAGCAGAAGTGCGAAAAATTTGTTGTCTTGTCAACCATTTGTTAGCTTCAAAGTCCCATATCTCGCGAACGGATTGACCTAACCCAAAAATTCCTATTGTAACTGAAAGTAGAAACTCCCCCGATTACAACGGTATGTGTATTTTTTCCCTAGGCCATTCTGGTTAAGTGTTTGAAGCAGCAGAATTGCGAAATATATGTTGCGTTCTCAACCATTTCTTGGCTTCAAACTCCCATATCTCGCGAACGGATTGACCTAACCCAAAAATTCCGGTTGCATCTGAAAGTAGAAACTCGCCCGATTACAACGGTATGTATATTTTTTCCCTAGGCCATTCTGGTTAAGCGTTTGGAGCAGCAGAAGTGCGAAAAATTTGTTGTCTTGTCAACCATTTGTTAGCTTCAAAGTCCCATATCTCGCGAACGGATTGACATAACCCAAAAATTCCTATTGTAACTGAAAGTAGAAACTCGCCCGATTACAACGGTATGTGTATTTTTTCCCTAGGCCATTCTGGTTAAGTGTTTGAAGCAGCAGAATTGCGAAATATATGTTGCCTTCTCAACCATTTCTTGGCTTCAAAGTCCCATATCTCGCGAACGGATTGACCTAACCCAAAAATTCCTATTGCATCTGAAAGTAGAAACTCGCCCGATTACAACGGTATGTATATTTTCTCCCTAGGACATTCTGGTTAAGCGTTTGGAGCAGCAGAAGTGCGAAAAATTTGTTGCCTTCTCAACCATTTCTTAGCTTCAAACTCCCATATCTCGGGAACGGATTGACATAACCCAAAAATTCCTATTGCATCTGAAAGTAGAAACTCGCCCGATTACAACGGTATGTGTATTTTTTCCCTAGGCCATTCTGATTAAGCGTTTGAAGCAGCAGAATTGCGAAAAATTTTTTGCCTTCTCAACCATTTCTTGGCTTCAAACTCCCATATCTCGCGAACGGATTGACCTAACCCAAAAATTCCTATTGCATCTGAAAGTAGAAACTCGCACGATTACAGCGGTATGGGTATTTTTTCCCTAGGCCGTTCTGGTTATGCGTTTGGAGCAGCAGAAGTGCGAAAAATTTGTTGCCTTCTCAACCATTTCTTAGCTTCAAACTCCCATATCTCGGGAACGGATTGACCTAACCCAAAAATTCCTATTGCATCTGAAAGTAGAAACTCGCCCGATTACAACGGTATGTGTATTTTTTCCCTAGGCCATTCTGGTTAAGCGTTTGAAGCAGCAGAATTGCGAAAAATTTTTTGCCTTCTCAACCATTTCTTGGCTTCAAACTCCCATATCTCGCGAACGGATTGACCTAACCCAAAAATTCATATTGTAACTGAAAGTAGAAACTCGCCCGATTACAACGGTATGTGTATTTTTTCCTTAGGCCATTCTGGTTAAGCGTTTGGAGCAGCAGAATTGCGAAAAATTTTTTGCCTTCTCAACCATTTCTAGGCTTCAAACTCCCATATCTCGCGAACGGATTGACCTAACCCAAAAATTCCTATTGCATCTGAAAGTAGAAACTCGCCCGATTACAGCGGTATGTGTATTTTTTCCCTAGGCCATTCTGGTTAAGCGTTTGAACCAGCAGAATTGCGAAACATTTTTTGCCTTCTCAACCATTTCTTGGCTTCAAACTCCCATATCTCGCGAACAGATTGACCTAACCCAAAAATTCCTATTGCATCTGAAAGTAGAAACTCGCCCGATTACAACGGTATGTGTATTTTTTCCCCAGGCCATTCTGGTTAAGTGTTTGAAGCAGCACAATTGCGAAAAATTTGTTGCCTTCTCAACCATTTCTTGGCTTCAAACTCCCATATCTCGCGAACGGATGGACCTAACCCAAAAATTCCTATTGCATCTGGAAGTAGAAACTCGCCCGATTACAACGGTATGTATTTTTTTTCCCTAGGCCATTCTGGTTAAGCGTTTGGAGCAGCAGAAGTGCGAAAAATTTGTTGTCTTGTCAACCATTTCTTGGCTTCAAAGTCCCATATCTCGCGAACGGATTGACCTAACCCAAAAATTCCTATTGCATCTGAAAGTAGAAACTCGCCCGATTACAACGGTATGTATATTTTTTCCCTAGGCCATTCTGGTTAAGCGTTTGGAGCAGCAGTATTGCGAAAAATTTTTTGCCTTCTCAACCATTTCCTGGCTTCAAGCTCCCATATCTCGCGAACTGATTGACATAACCGAAAAATTCCTGTTGCATCTGAAAGTAGAAACTCGCCCGATTACAGCGGTATGGGTATTTTTTCCCTAGGCCGTTCTGGTTATACGATTGGAGCAGCAGAAGTGCGAAAAATTTGTTGCCTTCTCAACCATTTCTTAGTTCAAACTCCCATATCTCGGGTACGGATTGACCTAACCCAAAAATTCCTATTGCATCTGAAAGTAGAAACTCGCCCGATTACAACGGTATGTGTATTTTTTCCCTAGGCCATTCTGGTTAAGTGTTTGAACCAGCAGAATTGCGAAACATTTTTTGCCTTCTCAACCATTTCTTGGCTTCAAACTCCCATATCTCGCGAACAGATTGACCTAACCCAAAAATTCCTATTGCATCTGAAAGTAGAAACTCGCCCGATTACAACGGTATGTGTATTTTTTCCCTAGGCCATTCTGGTTAAGCGTTTGGAGCAGCAGTATTGCGAAAAATTTTTTGCCTTCTCAACCATTTCTTGGCTTCAAGCTCCCATATCTCGCGAACTGATTGACATAACCGAAAAATTCCTGTTGCATCTGAAAGTAGAAACTCGCCCGAATACAGCGGTATGGGTATTTTTTCCCTAGGCCGTTCTGGTTATACGATTGCAGCAGCAGAAGTGCGAAAAATTTGTTGCCTTCTCAACCATTTCTTAGCTTCAAACTCCCATATCTCGGGTACGGATTGACCTAACCCAAAAATTCCTATTGCATCTGAAAGTAGAAACTCGCCCGATTACAACGGTATGTGTATTTTTTCCCTAGGCCATTCTGGTTAAGTGTTTGAAGCAGCACAATTGCGAAAAATTTGTTGCCTTCTCAACCATTTCTTGGCTTCAAACTCCCATATCTCGCGAACGGATGGACCTAACCCAAAAATTCCTATTGCATCTGGAAGTAGAAACTCGCCCGATTACAACGGTATGTATATTTTTTCCCTAGGCCATTCTGGTTAAGCGTTTGGAGCAGCAGAAGTGCGAAAAATTTGTTGTCTTCTCAACCATTTCTTGGCTTCAAAGTCCCATATCTCGCGAACGGATTGACCTAACCCAAAAATTCCTATTGCATCTGAAAGTAGAAACTCGCCCGATTACAACGGTATGTATATTTTTTCCCTAGGCCATTCTGGTTAAGCGTTTGGAGCAGCAGAAGTGCGAAAAATTTGTTGCCTTCTCAACCATTTCTTAGCTTCAAACTCCCATATCTCGGGAACGGATTGACATAACCCAAAAATTCCTATTGCATCTGAAAGTAGAAACTCGCCCGATTACAAAGGTATGTGTATTTTTTGCCTAGGCCATTCTGGTTAAGCGTTTGAAGCAGCAGAACTGCGAAAAATTTTTTGCCTTCTCAACCATTTCTTGGCTTCAAACTCCCATATCTCGCGAACGGATTGACCTAACCCAAAAATTCCTATTGCATCTGAAAGTAGAAACTCGCCCGATTACAGCGGTATGTGTATTTTTTCCCTAGGCCGTTCTGGTTATACGATTGCAGCAGCAGAAGTGCGAAAAATTTGTTGCCTTCTCAACCATTTCTTAGCTTCAAACTCCCATATCTCGGGTACGGATTGACCTAACCCAAAAATTCCTATTGCATCTGAAAGTAGAAACTCGCCCGATTACAACGGTATGTATATTTTTTCCCTAGGCCATTCTGGTTAAGCGCTTGGAGCAGCAGAAGTGCGAAAAATTTGTTGTCTTGTCAACCATTTCTTAGCTTCAAAGTCCCATATCTCGGGAACGGATTGACCTAACCCAAAAATTCCTATTGTAACTGAAAGTAGAAACTCGCCCGATTACAAGTGTATGTGTATTTTTTCCCTAGGCCATTCTGGTTAAGCGTTTGGAGCAGCAGAAGTGCGAAAAATTTGTTGCCTTCTCAACCATTTCTTAGCTTCAAACTCCCATATCTCGGGAACGGATTGACATAACCCAAAAATTCCTATTGCATCTGAAAGTAGAAACTCGCCCGATTACAAAGGTATGTGTATTTTTTGCCTAGGCCATTCTGGTTAAGCGTTTGAAGCAGCAGAACTGCGAAAAATTTTTTGCCTTCTCAACCATTTCTTGGCTTCAAACTCCCATATCTCGCGAACGGATTGACCTAACCCAAAAATTCCTATTGCATCTGAAAGTAGAAACTCGCCCGATTACAGCGGTATGTGTATTTTTTCCCTAGGCCATTCTGGTTAAGCGTTTGAACCAGCAGAATTGCGAATCATTTTTTGCCTTCTCAACCATTTCTTGGCTTCAAACTCCCATATCTCGCGAACAGATTGACCTAACCCAAAAATTCCTATTGCATCTGAAAGTAGAAACTCGCCCGATTACAACGGTATGTGTATTTTTTCCCTAGGCCATTCTGGTTAAGCGTTTGGAGCAGCAGTATTGCGAAAAATTTTTTGCCTTCTCAACCATTTCTTGGCTTCAAGCTCCCATATCTCGCGAACTGATTGACATAACCGAAAAATTCCTGTTGCATCTGAAAGTAGAAACTCGCCCGGTTACAGCGGTATGGGTATTTTTTCCCTAGGCCGTTCTGGTTATACGATTGCAGCAGCAGAAGTGCGAAAAATTTGTTGCCTTCTCAACCATTTCTTAGCTTCAAACTCCCATATCTCGGGTACGGATTGACCTAACCCAAAAATTCCTATTGCATCTGAAAGTAGAAACTCGCCCGATTACAACGGTATGTATATTTTTTCCCTAGGCCATTCTGGTTAAGCGCTTGGAGCAGCAGAAGTGCGAAAAATTTGTTGTCTTGTCAACCATTTCTTAGATTCAAAGTTCCATATCTCGCGAACGGATTGATCTAACCCAAAAATTCCCATTGTAACTGAAAGTAGAAACTCGCCCGATTACAACGGTGTGTACATTTTTACCCTAGGCCATTCTGGTTAAGCGCTTGAAGCAGCAGAATTGCGAAAAATTTTTTGCCTTCTCAACCATTTCTTGGCTTCAAACTCCCATATATCGCGAACGGATTAACCTAACCCAAAAATTCCGGTTGCATCTGAAAGTAGAAACTCGCCCGATTACAACGGTGTGTGTACTTTTTCCCTAGGCCATTCTGGTTAAGCGTTTGTAGCAGCAGAAGTGCGAAAAATTTGTTGTCTTGTCAACCATTTCTTAGCTTCAAAGTCCCATATCTCGGGAACGGATTGACCTAACCCAAAAATTCCTATTGTAACTGAAAGTAGAAACTCGCCCGATTACAAGGGTATGTGTATTTTTTCCCTAGGCCATTCTGGTTAAGTGTTTGAAGCAGCACAATTGCGAAAAATTTGTTGCCTTCTCAACCATTTCTTGGCTTCAAACTCCCATATCTCGCGAACGGATTGACCTAACCCAAAAATTCCGGTTGCATCGGAAAGTAGAAACTCGCCCGATTACAACGGTATGTGTATTTTTTCCCTAGGCCATTCTGGTTAAGCGTTTGGAGCAGCAGAATTGCGAAAAATTTTTTGCCTTCTCAATCATTTCTTGTCTTCAATCTCCCATATCTCGCGAACGGATTGACCTAACACAAAAATTCCTATTGTAACTGAAAGTAGAAACTCGCCCGATTACAACGGTATGTGTATTTTTTCCCTAGGCCATTCTGGTTAAGCGTTTGTAGCAGCAGAAGAGCGAAAAATTTGTTGTCTTGTCAACCATTTCTTAGCTTCAAAGTCCCATATCTCGGGACCGGATTGACCTAACCCAAAAATTCCTATTGTAACTGAAAGTAGAAACTCGCCCGATTACAACGGTATGTGTATTTTTTCCCTAGGCCATTCTGGTTAAGTGTTTGAAGCAGCACAATTGCGAAAAATTTGTTGCCTTCTCAACCATTTCTTGGCTTCAAACTCCCATATCTCGCGAACGGATTGACCTAACCCAAAAATTCCTATTGCATCTGGAAGTAGAAACTCGCCCGATTACAACGGTATGTATATTTTTTCCCTAGGCCATTCTGGTTAAGCGCTTGGAGCAGCAGAAGTGCGAAAAATTTGTTGTCTTGTCAACCATTTGTTAGCTTCAAAGTCCCATATCTCGCGAACGGATTGACCTAACCCAAAAATTCCTATTGTAACTGAAAGTAGAAACTCCCCCGATTACAACGGTATGTGTATTTTTTCCCTAGGCCATTCTGGTTAAGTGTTTGAAGCAGCAGAATTGCGAAATATATGTTGCCTTCTCAACCATTTCTTAGCTTCAAACTCCCATATCTCGCGAAGGGATTGACCTAACCCAAAAATTCCTATTGCATCTGAAAGTAGAAACTCGCCCGATTACAACGGTATGAGTATTTTTTCCCTAGGCCATTCTGGTTAAGCGTTTGGAGCAGCAGTATTGCGAAAAATTTTTTGCCTTCTCAACCATTTCTTGGCTTCAAGCTCCCATATCTCGCGAACTGATTGACATAACCGAAAAATTCCTGTTGCATCTGAAAGTAGAAACTCGCCCGATTACAGCGGTATGGGTATTTTTTCCCTAGGCCGTTCTGGTTATGCGATTGGAGCAGCAGAAGTGCGAAAAATTTGTTGCCTTCTCAACCATTTCTTAGCTTCAAACTGCCATATCTCGGGAACGGATTGACCTAACCCAAAAATTCATATTGTAACTGAAAGTAGAAACTCGCCCGATTACAACGGTATGTGTATTTTTTCCTTAGGCCATTCTGGTTAAGTGTTTGAAGCAGCAGAATTGCGAAAAATTTTTTGCCTTCTCAACCATTTCTTGTCTTCAAACTCCCATATCTCGCTAACGGATCGACCTAACCCAAAAATTCCGGTTGCATCTGAAAGTAGAAACTCGCCCGATTACAACGGTATGTGTATTTTATCCCTAGGCCATTCTGGTTAAGCGTTTGGAGCAGCAGAATGGCGAAAAATTTTTTGCCTTCTCAATCATTTCTTGTCTTCAATCTCCCATATCTCGCGAACGGATTGACCTAACCCAAAAATTCCTGCTGCATTTGAAAGTAGAAAATCGCCCGATTACAACGGTATGTGTATTTTTTCCCTAGGCCATTCTGGTTAAGCGTTTGAAGCAACAGAATTGCGAAAAATTTTTTGCCTTCTCAACCATTTCTTGGCTTCAAATTCCCATATCTCGCGAACGGATTGACCTAACCCAAAAATTCCTATTGCATCTGAAAGTAGAAACTCGCCCGATTACAACGCTATGTGTATTTTTTCCCTAGGCCATTCTGGTTAAGCGTTTGTAGCAGCAGAAGTGCGAAAAATTTGTTGTCTTGTCAACCATTTCTTAGCTTCAAAGTCCCATATCTCGGGACCGGATTGACCTAACCCGAAAATTCCTATTGTAACTGAAAGTAGAAACTCGCCCGATTACAACGGTATGTGTATTTTTTCCCTAGGCCATTCTGGTTAAGTGTTTGAAGCAGCACAATTGCGAAAAATTTGTTGCCTTCTCAACCATTTCTTGGCTTCAAACTCCCATATCTCGCGAACGGATTGACCTAACCCAAAAATTCCTGCTGCATTTGAAAGTAGAAAATCGCCCGATTACAACGGTATGTATATTTTTTCCCTAGGCCATTCTGGTTAAGCGTTTGGAGCAGCAGAAGTGCGAAAAATTTGTTGTCTTGTCAACCATTTGTTAGCTTCAGAGTCCCATATCTCGCGAACGGATTGACCTAACCCAAAAATTCCTATTGTAACTGAAAGTAGAAACTCGCCCGATTACAACGGTATGTGTATTTTTTCCCTAAGCCATTCTAGTTAAGTGTTTGAAGCAGCAGAATTGCGAAATTTATGTTGCCTTCTCAACCATTTCTTGGCTTCAAACTCCCATATCTCGCGAACGGAAAGACCTAACCCAAAAATTCCTATTGCATCTGAAAGTAGAAACTCGCCCGATTACAACGGTATGTATATTTTTTCCCTAGGACATTCTGGTTAAGCGTTCGGAGCAGCAGTATTGCGAAAAAATTTTTGCCATCTCAACCATTTCCTGGCTTCAAGCTCCCATATCTCGCGAACTGATTGACATAACCGAAAAATTCCTGTTGCATCTGAAAGTAGAAACTCGCCCGATTACAACGGTATGTGTATTTTTTCCCTAGGCCATTCTGGTTAAGCGTTTGTAGCAGCAGAAGAGCGAAAAATTTGTTGTCTTGTCAACCATTTCTTAGCTTCAAAGTCCCATATCTCGGGACCGGATTGACCTAACCCAAAAATTCCTATTGTAACTGAAAGTAGAAACTCGCCCGATTACAACGGTATGTGTATTTTTTCCCTAGGCCATTCTGGTTAAGTGTTTGAAGCAGCACAATTGCGAAAAATTTGTTGCCTTCTCAACCATTTCTTGGCTTCAAACTCCCATATCTCGCGAACGGATTGACCTAACCCAAAAATTCCTATTGCATCTGGAAGTAGAAACTCGCCCGATTACAACGGTATGTATATTTTTTCCCTAGGCCATTCTGGTTAAGCGCTTGGAGCAGCAGAAGTGCGAAAAATTTGTTGTCTTGTCAACCATTTGTTAGCTTCAAAGTCCCATATCTCGCGAACGGATTGACCTAACCCAAAAATTCCTATTGTAACTGAAAGTAGAAACTCCCCCGATTACAACGGTATGTGTATTTTTTCCCTAGGCCATTCTGGTTAAGTGTTTGAAGCAGCAGAATTGCGAAATATATGTTGCCTTCTCAACCATTTCTTAGCTTCAAACTCCCATATCTCGCGAACGGATTGACCTAACCCAAAAATTCCTATTGCATCTGAAAGTAGAAACTCGCCCGATTACAACGGTATGAGTATTTTTTCCCTAGGCCATTCTGGTTAAGCGTTTGGAGCAGCAGTATTGCGAAAAATTTTTTGCCTTCTCAACCATTTCTTGGCTTCAAGCTCCCACATCTCGCGAACTGATTGACATAACCGAAAAATTCCTGTTGCATCTGAAAGTAGAAACTCGCCCGATTACAGCGGTATGGGTATTTTTTCCCTAGGCCGTTCTGGTTATGCGATTGGAGCAGCAGAAGTGCGAAAAATTTGTTGCCTTCTCAACCATTTCTTAGCTTCAAACTGCCATATCTCGGGAACGGATTGACCTAACCCAAAAATTCATATTGTAACTGAAAGTAGAAACTCGCCCGATTACAACGGTATGTGTATTTTTTCCTTAGGCCATTCTGGTTAAGCGTTTGGAGCAGCAGAATTGCGAAAAATTTTTTGCCTTCTCAACCATTTCTTGTCTTCAAACTCCCATATCTCGCTAACGGATCGACCTAACCCAAAAATTCCGGTTGCATCTGAAAGTAGAAACTCGCCCGATTACAACGGTATGTGTATTTTATCCCTAGGCCATTCTGGTTAAGCGTTTGGAGCAGCAGAATGGCGAAAAATTTTTTGCCTTCTCAATCATTTCTTGTCTTCAATCTCCCATATCTCGCGAACGGATTGACCTAACCCAAAAATTCCTGCTGCATTTGAAAGTAGAAAATCGCCCGATTACAACGGTATGTGTATTTTTTCCCTAGGCCATTCTGGTTAAGCGTTTGAAGCAACAGAATTGCGAAAAATTTTTTGCCTTCTCAACCATTTCGTGGCTTCAATCTCCCATATCTCGCGAACGGATTGACCTAACCCAAAAATTCCTATTGCATCTGAAAGTAGAAACTCGCCCGATTACAACGGTATGTGTATTTTTTCCCTAGGCCATTCTGGTTAAGCGTTTGTAGCAGCAGAAGTGCGAAAAATTTGTTGTCTTGTCAACCATTTCTTAGCTTCAAAGTCCCATATCTCGGGACCGGATTGACCTAACCCAAAAATTCCTATTGTAACTGAAAGTAGAAACTCGCCCGATTACAACGGTATGTGTATTTTTTCCCTAGGCCATTCTGGTTAAGTGTTTGAAGCAGCACAATTGCGAAAAATTTGTTGCCTTCTCAACCATTTCTTGGCTTCAAACTCCCATATCTCGCGAACGGATTGACCTAACCCAAAAATTCCTGCTGCATTTGAAAGTAGAAAATCGCCCGATTACAACGGTATGTATATTTTTTCCCTAGACCGTTCTGGTTATGCGATTGGAGCAGCAGAAGTGCGAAAAATTTGTAGCCTCCTCAACCATTTCTTAGCTTCAAACTGCCATATCTCGGGAACGGATTGACCTAACCCAAAAATTCATATTGTAACTGAAAGTAGAAACTCGCCCGATTACAACGGTATGTGTATTTTTTCCTTAGGCCATTCTGGTTAAGCGTTTGGAGCCGCAGAATTGCGAAAAATTTTTTGCCTTCTCAACCATTTCTTGTCTTCAAACTCCCATATCTCGCTAACGGATCGACCTAACCCAAAAATTCCGGTTGCATCTGAAAGTAGAAACTCGCCCGATTACAACGGTATGTGTATTTTATCCCTAGGCCATTCTGGTTAAGCGTTTGGAGCAGCAGAATGGCGAAAAATTTTTTGCCTTCTCAATCATTTCTTGTCTTCAATCTCCCATATCTCGCGAACGGATTGACCTAACCCAAAAATTCCTGCTGCATTTGAAAGTAGAAAATCGCCCGATTACAACGGTATGTGTATTTTTTCCCTAGGCCATTCTGGTTAAGCGTTTGAAGCAACAGAATTGCGAAAAATTTTTTGCCTTCTCAACCATTTCTTGGCTTCAAACTCCCATATCTCGCGAACGGATTGACCTAACCCAAAAATTCCTATTGCATCTGAAAGTAGAAACTCGCCCGATTACAACGCTATGTGTATTTTTTCCCTAGGCCATTCTGGTTAAGCGTTTGTAGCAGCAGAAGTGCGAAAAATTTGTTGTCTTGTCAACCATTTCTTAGCTTCAAAGTCCCATATCTCGGGACCGGATTGACCTAACCCAAAAATTCCTATTGTAACTGAAAGTAGAAACTCGCCCGATTACAACGGTATGTGTATTTTTTCCCTAGGCCATTCTGGTTAAGTGTTTGAAGCAGCACAATTGCGAAAAA
This sequence comes from Ptiloglossa arizonensis, assembly GCF_051014685.1. Classification (NCBI taxonomy): domain Eukaryota; kingdom Metazoa; phylum Arthropoda; class Insecta; order Hymenoptera; family Colletidae; genus Ptiloglossa; species Ptiloglossa arizonensis. The sequence continues at coordinate 770,872 of NW_027478559.1, forward strand.
TTTGTTGCCTTCTCAACCATTTCTTGGCTTCAAACTCCCATATCTCGCGAACGGATTGACCTAACCCAAAAATTCCTGCTGCATTTGAAAGTAGAAAATCGCCCGATTACAACGGTATGTATATTTTTTCCCTAGGCCATTCTGGTTAAGCGTTTGGAGCAGCAGAAGTGCGAAAAATTTGTTGTCTTGTCAACCATTTGTTAGCTTCAAAGTCCCATATCTCGCGAACGGATTGACCTAACCCAAAAATTCCTATTGTAACTGAAAGTAGAAACTCGCCCGATTACAACGGTATGTGTATTTTTTCCCTAAGCCATTCTAGTTAAGTGTTTGAAGCAGCAGAATTGCGAAATTTATGTTGCCTTCTCAACCATTTCTTGGCTTCAAACTCCCATATCTCGCGAACGGAAAGACCTAACCCAAAAATTCCTATTGTAACTGAAAGTAGAAACTCGCCCGATTACAAGGGTATGTGTATTTTTTCCCTAGGCCATTCTGGTTAAGCGTTTGGAGCAGCAGAAGTGCGAAAAATTTGTTGCCTTGTCAACCATTTCTTAGCTTCAGAGTCCCATATCTCGCGAACGGATTGACCTAACCCAAAAATTCCTATTGTAACTGAAAGTAGAAACTCGCCCGATTACAACGGTATGTGTATTTTTTCCCTAAGCCATTCTAGTTAAGTGTTTGAAGCAGCAGAATTGCGAAATTTATGTTGCCTTCTCAACCATTTCTTGGCTTCAAACTCCCATATCTCGCGAACGGAAAGACCTAACCCAAAAATTCCTATTGCATCTGAAAGTAGAAACTCGCCCGATTACAACGGTATGTATATTTTTTCCCTAGGACATTCTGGTTAAGCGTTCGGAGCAGCAGTATTGCGAAAAAATTTTTGCCATCTCAACCATTTCCTGGCTTCAAGCTCCCATATCTCGCGAACTGATTGACATAACCGAAAAATTCCTGTTGCATCTGAAAGTAGAAACTCGCCCGATTACAACGGTATGTGTATTTTTTCCCTAGGCCATTCTGGTTAAGCGTTTGTAGCAGCAGAAGAGCGAAAAATTTGTTGTCTTGTCAACCATTTCTTAGCTTCAAAGTCCCATATCTCGGGACCGGATTGACCTAACCCAAAAATTCCTATTGTAACTGAAAGTAGAAACTCGCCCGATTACAACGGTATGTGTATTTTTTCCCTAGGCCATTCTGGTTAAGTGTTTGAAGCAGCACAATTGCGAAAAATTTGTTGCCTTCTCAACCATTTCTTGGCTTCAAACTCCCATATCTCGCGAACGGATTGACCTAACCCAAAAATTCCTATTGCATCTGGAAGTAGAAACTCGCCCGATTACAACGGTATGTATATTTTTTCCCTAGGCCATTCTGGTTAAGCGCTTGGAGCAGCAGAAGTGCGAAAAATTTGTTGTCTTGTCAACCATTTGTTAGCTTCAAAGTCCCATATCTCGCGAACGGATTGACCTAACCCAAAAATTCCTATTGTAACTGAAAGTAGAAACTCCCCCGATTACAACGGTATGTGTATTTTTTCCCTAGGCCATTCTGGTTAAGTGTTTGAAGCAGCAGAATTGCGAAATATATGTTGCCTTCTCAACCATTTCTTAGCTTCAAACTCCCATATCTCGCGAACGGATTGACCTAACCCAAAAATTCCTATTGCATCTGAAAGTAGAAACTCGCCCGATTACAACGGTATGAGTATTTTTTCCCTAGGCCATTCTGGTTAAGCGTTTGGAGCAGCAGTATTGCGAAAAATTTTTTGCCTTCTCAACCATTTCTTGGCTTCAAGCTCCCACATCTCGCGAACTGATTGACATAACCGAAAAATTCCTGTTGCATCTGAAAGTAGAAACTCGCCCGATTACAGCGGTATGGGTATTTTTTCCCTAGGCCGTTCTGGTTATGCGATTGGAGCAGCAGAAGTGCGAAAAATTTGTTGCCTTCTCAACCATTTCTTAGCTTCAAACTGCCATATCTCGGGAACGGATTGACCTAACCCAAAAATTCATATTGTAACTGAAAGTAGAAACTCGCCCGATTACAACGGTATGTGTATTTTTTCCTTAGGCCATTCTGGTTAAGCGTTTGGAGCAGCAGAATTGCGAAAAATTTTTTGCCTTCTCAACCATTTCTTGTCTTCAAACTCCCATATCTCGCTAACGGATCGACCTAACCCAAAAATTCCGGTTGCATCTGAAAGTAGAAACTCGCCCGATTACAACGGTATGTGTATTTTATCCCTAGGCCATTCTGGTTAAGCGTTTGGAGCAGCAGAATGGCGAAAAATTTTTTGCCTTCTCAATCATTTCTTGTCTTCAATCTCCCATATCTCGCGAACGGATTGACCTAACCCAAAAATTCCTGCTGCATTTGAAAGTAGAAAATCGCCCGATTACAACGGTATGTGTATTTTTTCCCTAGGCCATTCTGGTTAAGCGTTTGAAGCAACAGAATTGCGAAAAATTTTTTGCCTTCTCAACCATTTCGTGGCTTCAATCTCCCATATCTCGCGAACGGATTGACCTAACCCAAAAATTCCTATTGCATCTGAAAGTAGAAACTCGCCCGATTACAACGGTATGTGTATTTTTTCCCTAGGCCATTCTGGTTAAGCGTTTGTAGCAGCAGAAGTGCGAAAAATTTGTTGTCTTGTCAACCATTTCTTAGCTTCAAAGTCCCATATCTCGGGACCGGATTGACCTAACCCAAAAATTCCTATTGTAACTGAAAGTAGAAACTCGCCCGATTACAACGGTATGTGTATTTTTTCCCTAGGCCATTCTGGTTAAGTGTTTGAAGCAGCACAATTGCGAAAAATTTGTTGCCTTCTCAACCATTTCTTGGCTTCAAACTCCCATATCTCGCGAACGGATTGACCTAACCCAAAAATTCCTGCTGCATTTGAAAGTAGAAAATCGCCCGATTACAACGGTATGTATATTTTTTCCCTAGACCGTTCTGGTTATGCGATTGGAGCAGCAGAAGTGCGAAAAATTTGTAGCCTCCTCAACCATTTCTTAGCTTCAAACTGCCATATCTCGGGAACGGATTGACCTAACCCAAAAATTCATATTGTAACTGAAAGTAGAAACTCGCCCGATTACAACGGTATGTGTATTTTTTCCTTAGGCCATTCTGGTTAAGCGTTTGGAGCCGCAGAATTGCGAAAAATTTTTTGCCTTCTCAACCATTTCTTGTCTTCAAACTCCCATATCTCGCTAACGGATCGACCTAACCCAAAAATTCCGGTTGCATCTGAAAGTAGAAACTCGCCCGATTACAACGGTATGTGTATTTTATCCCTAGGCCATTCTGGTTAAGCGTTTGGAGCAGCAGAATGGCGAAAAATTTTTTGCCTTCTCAATCATTTCTTGTCTTCAATCTCCCATATCTCGCGAACGGATTGACCTAACCCAAAAATTCCTGCTGCATTTGAAAGTAGAAAATCGCCCGATTACAACGGTATGTGTATTTTTTCCCTAGGCCATTCTGGTTAAGCGTTTGAAGCAACAGAATTGCGAAAAATTTTTTGCCTTCTCAACCATTTCTTGGCTTCAAACTCCCATATCTCGCGAACGGATTGACCTAACCCAAAAATTCCTATTGCATCTGAAAGTAGAAACTCGCCCGATTACAACGCTATGTGTATTTTTTCCCTAGGCCATTCTGGTTAAGCGTTTGTAGCAGCAGAAGTGCGAAAAATTTGTTGTCTTGTCAACCATTTCTTAGCTTCAAAGTCCCATATCTCGGGACCGGATTGACCTAACCCAAAAATTCCTATTGTAACTGAAAGTAGAAACTCGCCCGATTACAACGGTATGTGTATTTTTTCCCTAGGCCATTCTGGTTAAGTGTTTGAAGCAGCACAATTGCGAAAAATTTGTTGCCTTCTCAACCATTTCTTGGCTTCAAACTCCCATATCTCGCGAACGGATTGACCTAACCCAAAAATTCCTGCTGCATTTGAAAGTAGAAAATCGCCCGATTACAACGGTATGTATATTTTTTCCCTAGGCCATTCTGGTTAAGCGTTTGGAGCAGCAGAAGTGCGAAAAATTTGTTGTCTTGTCAACCATTTGTTAGCTTCAAAGTCCCATATCTCGCGAACGGATTGACCTAACCCAAAAATTCCTATTGTAACTGAAAGTAGAAACTCGCCCGATTACAACGGTATGTGTATTTTTTCCCTAAGCCATTCTAGTTAAGTGTTTGAAGCAGCAGAATTGCGAAATTTATGTTGCCTTCTCAACCATTTCTTGGCTTCAAACTCCCATATCTCGCGAACGGAAAGACCTAACCCAAAAATTCCTATTGTAACTGAAAGTAGAAACTCGCCCGATTACAAGGGTATGTGTATTTTTTCCCTAGGCCATTCTGGTTAAGCGTTTGGAGCAGCAGAAGTGCGAAAAATTTGTTGCCTTGTCAACCATTTCTTAGCTTCAAAGTCCCATATCTCGGGACCGGATTGACCTAACCCAAAAATTCCTATTGTAACTGAAAGTAGAAACTCGCCCGATTACAACGGTATGTGTATTTTTTCCCTAGGCCATTCTGGTTAAGTGTTTGAAGCAGCACAATTGCGAAAAATTTGTTGCCTTCTCAACCATTTCTTGGCTTCAAACTCCCATATCTCGCGAACGGATTGACCTAACCCAAAAATTCCTATTGCATCTGGAAGTAGAAACTCGCCCGATTACAACGGTATGTATATTTTTTCCCTAGGCCATTCTGGTTAAGCGCTTGGAGCAGCAGAAGTGCGAAAAATTTGTTGTCTTGTCAACCATTTGTTAGCTTCAAAGTCCCATATCTCGCGAACGGATTGACCTAACCCAAAAATTCCTATTGTAACTGAAAGTAGAAACTCCCCCGATTACAACGGTATGTGTATTTTTTCCCTAGGCCATTCTGGTTAAGTGTTTGAAGCAGCAGAATTGCGAAATATATGTTGCCTTCTCAACCATTTCTTAGCTTCAAACTCCCATATCTCGCGAACGGATTGACCTAACCCAAAAATTCCTATTGCATCTGAAAGTAGAAACTCGCCCGATTACAACGGTATGAGTATTTTTTCCCTAGGCCATTCTGGTTAAGCGTTTGGAGCAGCAGTATTGCGAAAAATTTTTTGCCTTCTCAACCATTTCTTGGCTTCAAGCTCCCACATCTCGCGAACTGATTGACATAACCGAAAAATTCCTGTTGCATCTGAAAGTAGAAACTCGCCCGATTACAGCGGTATGGGTATTTTTTCCCTAGGCCGTTCTGGTTATGCGATTGGAGCAGCAGAAGTGCGAAAAATTTGTTGCCTTCTCAACCATTTCTTAGCTTCAAACTGCCATATCTCGGGAACGGATTGACCTAACCCAAAAATTCATATTGTAACTGAAAGTAGAAACTCGCCCGATTACAACGGTATGTGTATTTTTTCCTTAGGCCATTCTGGTCAAGCGTTTGGAGCAGCAGAATTGCGAAAAATTTTTTGCCTTCTCAACCATTTCTTGTCTTCAAACTCCCATATCTCGCTAACGGATCGACCTAACCCAAAAATTCCGGTTGCATCTGAAAGTAGAAACTCGCCCGATTACAACGGTATGTGTATTTTATCCCTAGGCCATTCTGGTTAAGCGTTTGGAGCAGCAGAATGGCGAAAAATTTTTTGCCTTCTCAATCATTTCTTGTCTTCAATCTCCCATATCTCGCGAACGGATTGACCTAACCCAAAAATTCCTGCTGCATTTGAAAGTAGAAAATCGCCCGATTACAACGGTATGTGTATTTTTTCCCTAGGCCATTCTGTTTAAGCGTTTGAAGCAACAGAATTGCGAAAAATTTTTTGCCTTCTCAACCATTTCGTGGCTTCAAACTCCCATATCTCGCGAACGGATTGACCTAACCCAAAAATTCCTATTGCATCTGAAAGTGGAAACTCGCCCGATTACAACGGTATGTGTATTTTTTCCCTAGGCCATTCTGGTTAAGCGTTTGTAGCAGCAGAAGTGCGAAAAATTTGTTGTCTTGTCAACCATTTCTTAGCTTCAAAGTCCCATATCTCGGGACCGGATTGACCTAACCCAAAAATTCCTATTGTAACTGAAAGTAGAAACTCGCCCGATTACAACGGTATGTGTATTTTTTCCCTAGGCCATTCTGGTTAAGTGTTTGAAGCAGCACAATTGCGAAAAATTTGTTGCCTTCTCAACCATTTCTTGGCTTCAAACTCCCATATCTCGCGAACGGATTGACCTAACCCAAAAATTCCTGCTGCATTTGAAAGTAGAAAATCGCCCGATTACAACGGTATGTATATTTTTTCCCTAGACCGTTCTGGTTATGCGATTGGAGCAGCAGAAGTGCGAAAAATTTGTAGCCTCCTCAACCATTTCTTAGCTTCAAACTGCCATATCTCGGGAACGGATTGACCTAACCCAAAAATTCATATTGTAACTGAAAGTAGAAACTCGCCCGATTACAACGGTATGTGTATTTTTTCCTTAGGCCATTCTGGTTAAGCGTTTGGAGCCGCAGAATTGCGAAAAATTTTTTGCCTTCTCAACCATTTCTTGTCTTCAAACTCCCATATCTCGCTAACGGATCGACCTAACCCAAAAATTCCGGTTGCATCTGAAAGTAGAAACTCGCCCGATTACAACGGTATGTGTATTTTATCCCTAGGCTATTCTGGTTAAGCGTTTGGAGCAGCAGAATGGCGAAAAATTTTTTGCCTTCTCAATCATTTCTTGTCTTCAATCTCCCATATCTCGCGAACGGATTGACCTAACCCAAAAATTCCTGCTGCATTTGAAAGTAGAAAATCGCCCGATTACAACGGTATGTGTATTTTTTCCCTAGGCCATTCTGGTTAAGCGTTTGAAGCAACAGAATTGCGAAAAATTTTTTGCCTTCTCAACCATTTCTTGGCTTCAAACTCCCATTTCTCGCGAACGGATTGACCTAACCCAAAAATTCCTATTGCATCTGAAAGTAGAAACTCGCCCGATTACAACGCTATGTGTATTTTTTCCCTAGGCCATTCTGGTTAAGCGTTTGTAGCAGCAGAAGTGCGAAAAATTTGTTGTCTTGTCAACCATTTCTTAGCTTCAAAGTCCCATATCTCGGGACCGGATTGACCTAACCCAAAAATTCCTATTGTAACTGAAAGTAGAAACTCGCCCGATTACAACGGTATGTGTATTTTTTCCCTAGGCCATTCTGGTTAAGTGTTTGAAGCTGCACAATTGCGAAAAATTTGTTGCCTTCTCAACCATTTCTTGGCTTCAAACTCCCATATCTCGCGAACGGATTGACCTAACCCAAAAATTCCTGCTGCATTTGAAAGTAGAAAATCGCCCGATTACAACGGTATGTATATTTTTTCCCTAGGCCATTCTGGTTAAGCGTTTGGAGCAGCAGAAGTGCGAAAAATTTGTTGTCTTGTCAACCATTTGTTAGCTTCAAAGTCCCATATCTCGCGAACGGATTGACCTAACCCAAAAATTCCTATTGTAACTGAAAGTAGAAACTCGCCCGATTACAACGGTATGTGTATTTTTTCCCTAAGCCATTCTAGTTAAGTGTTTGAAGCAGCAGAATTGCGAAATTTATGTTGCCTTCTCAACCATTTCTTGGCTTCAAACTCCCATATCTCGCGAACGGAAAGACCTAACCCAAAAATTCCTATTGTAACTGAAAGTAGAAACTCGCCCGATTACAAGGGTATGTGTATTTTTTCCCTAGGCCATTCTGGTTAAGCGTTTGGAGCAGCAGAAGTGCGAAAAATTTGTTGCCTTCTCAACCATTTCTTAGCTTCAAACTCCCATATCTCGGGAACGGATTGATATAACCCAAAAATTCCTATTGCATCTGAAAGTAGAAACTCGCCCGATTACAAAGGTATGTGTATTTTTTGCCTAGGCCATTCTGGTTAAGCGTTTGAAGCAGCAGAACTGCGAAAAATTTTTTGCCTTCTCAACCATTTCTTGGCTTCAAACTCCCATATCTCGCGAACGGATTGACCTAACCCAAAAATTCCTATTGCATCTGAAAGTAGAAACTCGCCCGATTACAGCGGTATGTGTATTTTTTCCCTAGGCCATTCTGGTTAAGCGTTTGAACCAGCAGAATTGCGAAACATTTTTTGCCTTCTCAACCATTTCTTGGCTTCAAACTCCCATATCTCGCGAACAGATTGACCTAACCCAAAAATTCCTATTGCATCTGAAAGTAGAAACTCGCCCGATTACAACGGTATGTGTATTTTTTCCCTAGACCATTCTGGTTAAGCGTTTGGAGCAGCAGAATGGCGAAAAATTTTTTGCCTTCTCAATCATTTCTTGTCTTCAATCTCCCATATCTCGCGAACGGATTGACCTAACCCAAAAATTCCTGCTGCATTTGAAAGTAGAAAATCGCCCGATTACAACGGTATGTGTATTTTTTCCCTAGGCCATTCTGGTTAAGCGTTTGAAGCAACAGAATTGCGAAAAATTTTTTGCCTTCTCAACCATTTCTTGGCTTCAAACTCCCATATCTCGCGAACGGATTGACCTAACCCAAAAATTCCTATTGCATCTGAAAGTAGAAACTCGCCCGATTACAACGCTATGTGTATTTTTTCCCTAGGCCATTCTGGTTAAGCGTTTGTAGCAGCAGAAGTGCGAAAAATTTGTTGTCTTGTCAACCATTTCTTAGCTTCAAAGTCCCATATCTCGGGACCGGATTGACCTAACCCAAAAATTCCTATTGTAACTGAAAGTAGAAACTCGCCCGATTACAACGGTATGTGTATTTTTTCCCTAGGCCATTCTGGTTAAGTGTTTGAAGCAGCACAATTGCGAAAAATTTGTTGCCTTCTCAACCATTTCTTGGCTTCAAACTCCCATATCTCGCGAACGGATTGACCTAACCCAAAATTTCCTGCTGCATTTGAAAGTAGAAAATCGCCCGATTACAACGGTATGTATATTTTTTCCCTAGGCCATTCTGGTTAAGCGTTTGGAGCAGCAGAAGTGCGAAAAATTTGTTGTCTTGTCAACCATTTGTTAGCTTCAAAGTCCCATATCTCGCGAACGGATTGACCTAACCCAAAAATTCCTATTGTAACTGAAAGTAGAAACTCGCCCGATTACAACGGTATGTGTATTTTTTCCCTAAGCCATTCTAGTTAAGTGTTTGAAGCAGCAGAATTGCGAAATTTATGTTACCTTCTCAACCATTTCTTGGCTTCAAACTCCCATATCTCGCGAACGGAAAGACCTAACCCAAAAATTCCTATTGTAACTGAAAGTAGAAACTCGCCCGATTACAAGGGTATGTGTATTTTTTCCCTAGGCCATTCTGGTTAAGCGTTTGGAGCAGCAGAAGTGCGAAAAATTTGTTGCCTTCTCAACCATTTCTTAGCTTCAAACTCCCATATCTCGGGAACGGATTGATATAACCCAAAAATTCCTATTGCATCTGAAAGTAGAAACTCGCCCGATTACAAAGGTATGTGTATTTTTTGCCTAGGCCATTCTGGTTAAGCGTTTGAAGCAGCAGAACTGCGAAAAATTTTTTGCCTTCTCAACCATTTCTTGGCTTCAAACTCCCATATCTCGCGAACGGATTGACCTAACCCAAAAATTCCTATTGCATCTGAAAGTAGAAACTCGCCCGATTACAGCGGTATGTGTATTTTTTCCCTAGGCCATTCTGGTTAAGCGTTTGAACCAGCAGAATTGCGAAACATTTTTTGCCTTCTCAACCATTTCTTGGCTTCAAACTCCCATATCTCGCGAACAGATTGACCTAACCCAAAAATTCCTATTGCATCTGAAAGTAGAAACTCGCCCGATTACAACGGTATGTGTATTTTTTCCCTAGGCCATTCTGGTTAAGCGTTTGGAGCAGCAGTATTGCGAAAAATTTTTTGCCTTCTCAACCATTTCTTGGCTTCAAGCTCCCATATCTCGCGAACTGATTGACATAACCGAAAAATTCCTGTTGCATCTGAAAGTAGAAACTCGCCCGGTTACAGCGGTATGGGTATTTTTTCCCTAGGCCGTTCTGGTTATACGATTGCAGCAGCAGAAGTGCGAAAAATTTGTTGCCTTCTCAACCATTTCTTAGCTTCAAACTCCCATATCTCGGGTACGGATTGACCTAACCCAAAAATTCCTATTGCATCTGAAAGTAGAAACTCGCCCGATTACAACGGTATGTATATTTTTTCCCTAGGCCATTCTGGTTAAGCGCTTGGAGCAGCAGAAGTGCGAAAAATTTGTTGTCTTGTCAACCATTTCTTAGATTCAAAGTTCCATATCTCGCGAACGGATTGATCTAACCCAAAAATTCCCATTGTAACTGAAAGTAGAAACTCGCCCGATTACAACGGTGTGTACATTTTTTCCCTAGGCCATTCTGGTTAAGCGCTTGAAGCAGCAGAATTGCGAAAAATTTTTTGCCTTCTCAACCATTTCTTGGCTTCAAACTCCCATATATCGCGAACGGATTAACCTAACCCAAAAATTCCGGTTGCATCTGAAAGTAGAAACTCGCCCGATTACAACGGTGTGTGTACTTTTTCCCTAGGCCATTCTGGTTAAGCGATTGTAGCAGCAGAAGTGCGAAAAATTTGTTGTCTTGTCAACCATTTCTTAGCTTCAAAGTCCCATATCTCGGGAACGGATTGACCTAACCCAAAAATTCCTATTGTAACTGAAAGTAGAAACTCGCCCGATTACAAGGGTATGTGTATTTTTTCCCTAGGCCATTCTGGTTAAGTGTTTGAAGCAGCACAATTGCGAAAAATTTGTTGCCTTCTCAACCATTTCTTGGCTTCAAACTCCCATATCTCGCGAACGGATTGACCTAACCCAAAAATTCCGGTTGCATCGGAAAGTAGAAACTCGCCCGATTACAACGGTATGTGTATTTTTTCCCTAGGCCATTCTGGTTAAGCGTTTGGAGCAGCAGAATTGCGAAAAATTTTTTGCCTTCTCAATCATTTCTTGTCTTCAATCTCCCATATCTCGCGAACGGATTTACCTAACACAAAAATTCCTATTGTAACTGAAAGTAGAAACTCGCCCGATTACAACGGTATGTGTATTTTTTCCCTAGGCCATTCTGGTTAAGCGTTTGAAGCAGCAGAACTGCGAAAAATTTTTTGCCTTCTCAACCATTTCTTGGCTTCAAACTCCCATATCTCGCGAACGGATTGACCTAACCCAAAAATTCCTATTGCATCTGAAAGTAGAAACTCGCCCGATTACAGCGGTATGTGTATTTTTTCCCTAGGCCATTCTGGTTAAGCGTTTGGAGCAGCAGAATTGCGAAAAATTTTTTGCCTTCTCAATCATTTCTTGTCTTCAATCTCCCATATCTCGCGAACGGATTTACCTAACACAAAAATTCCTATTGTAACTGAAAGTAGAAACTCGCCCGATTACAACGGTATGTGTATTTTTTCCCTAGGCCATTCTGGTTAAGCGTTTGAAGCAGCAGAACTGCGAAAAATTTTTTGCCTTCTCAACCATTTCTTGGCTTCAAACTCCCATATCTCGCGAACGGATTGACCTAACCCAAAAATTCCTATTGCATCTGAAAGTAGAAACTCGCCCGATTACAGCGGTATGTGTATTTTTTCCCTAGGCCATTCTGGTTAAGCGTTTGAACCAGCAGAATTGCGAAACATTTTTTGCCTTCTCAACCATTTCTTGGCTTCAAACTCCCATATCTCGCGAACAGATTGACCTAACCCAAAAATTCCTATTGCATCTGAAAGTAGAAACTCGCCCGATTACAACGGTATGTGTATTTTTTCCCTAGGCCATTCTGGTTAAGCGTTTGGAGCAGCAGTATTGCGAAAAATTTTTTGCCTTCTCAACCATTTCTTGGCTTCAAGCTCCCATATCTCGCGAACTGATTGACATAACCGAAAAATTCCTGTTGCATCTGAAAGTAGAAACTCGCCCGGTTACAGCGGTATGGGTATTTTTTCCCTAGGCCGTTCTGGTTATACGATTGCAGCAGCAGAAGTGCGAAAAATTTGTTGCCTTCTCAACCATTTCTTAGCTTCAAACTCCCATATCTCGGGTACGGATTGACCTAACCCAAAAATTCCTATTGCATCTGAAAGTAGAAACTCGCCCGATTACAACGGTATGTATATTTTTTCCCTAGGCCATTCTGGTTAAGCGCTTGGAGCAGCAGAAGTGCGAAAAATTTGTTGTCTTGTCAACCATTTCTTAGATTCAAAGTTCCATATCTCGCGAACGGATTGATCTAACCCAAAAATTCCCATTGTAACTGAAAGTAGAAACTCGCCCGATTACAACGGTGTGTACATTTTTTCCCTAGGCCATTCTGGTTAAGCGCTTGAAGCAGCAGAATTGCGAAAAATTTTTTGCCTTCTCAACCATTTCTTGGCTTCAAACTCCCATATATCGCGAACGGATTAACCTAACCCAAAAATTCCGGTTGCATGTGAAAGTAGAAACTCGCCCGATTACAACGGTGTGTGTACTTTTTCCCTAGGCCATTCTGGTTAAGCGATTGTAGCAGCAGAAGTGCGAAAAATTTGTTGTCTTGTCAACCATTTCTTAGCTTCAAAGTCCCATATCTCGGGAACGGATTGACCTAACCCAAAAATTCCTATTGTAACTGAAAGTAGAAACTCGCCCGATTACAAGGGTATGTGTATTTTTTCCCTAGGCCATTCTGGTTAAGTGTTTGAAGCAGCACAATTGCGAAAAATTTGTTGCCTTCTCAACCATTTCTTGGCTTCAAACTCCCATATCTCGCGAACGGATTGACCTAACCCAAAAATTCCGGTTGCATCGGAAAGTAGAAACTCGCCCGATTACAACGGTATGTGTATTTTTTCCCTAGGCCATTCTGGTTAAGCGTTTGGAGCAGCAGAATTGCGAAAAATTTTTTGCCTTCTCAATCATTTCTTGTCTTCAATCTCCCATATCTCGCGAACGGATTGACCTAACACAAAAATTCCTATTGTAACTGAAAGTAGAAACTCGCCCGATTACAACGGTACGTGTATTTTTTCCCTAGGCCATTCTGGTTAAGCGTTTGTAGCAGCAGAAGAGCGAAAAATTTGTTGTCTTGTCAACCATTTCTTAGCTTCAAAGTCCCATATCTCGGGACCGGATTGACCTAACCCAAAAATTCCTATTGTAACTGAAAGTAGAAACTCGCCCGATTACAACGGTATGTGTATTTTTTCCCTAGGCCATTCTGGTTAAGTGTTTGAAGCAGCACAATTGCGAAAAATTTGTTGCCTTCTCAACCATTTCTTGGCTTCAAACTCCCATATCTCGCGAACGGATTGACCTAACCCAAAAATTCCTATTGCATCTGGAAGTAGAAACTCGCCCGATTACAACGGTATGTATATTTTTTCCCTAGGCCATTCTGGTTAAGCGCTTGGAGCAGCAGAAGTGCGAAAAATTTGTTGTCTTGTCAACCATTTGTTAGCTTCAAAGTCCCATATCTCGCGAACGGATTGACCTAACCCAAAAATTCCTATTGTAACTGAAAGTAGAAACTCCCCCGATTACAACGGTATGTGTATTTTTTCCCTAGGCCATTCTGGTTAAGTGTTTGAAGCAGCAGAATTGCGAAATATATGTTGCCTTCTCAACCATTTCTTAGCTTCAAACTCCCATATCTCGCGAACGGATTGACCTAACCCAAAAATTCCTATTGCATCTGAAAGTAGAAACTCGCCCGATTACAACGGTATGAGTATTTTTTCCCTAGGCCATTCTGGTTAAGCGTTTGGAGCAGCAGTATTGCGAAAAATTTTTTGCCTTGTCAACCATTTCTTGGCTTCAAGCTCCCATATCTCGCGAACTGATTGACATAACCGAAAAATTCCTGTTGCATCTGAAAGTAGAAACTCGCCCGATTACAGCGGTATGGGTATTTTTTCCCTAGGCCGTTCTGGTTATGCGATTGGAGCAGCAGAAGTGCGAAAAATTTGTTGCCTTCTCAACCATTTCTTAGCTTCAAACTGCCATATCTCGGGAACGGATTGACCTAACCCAAAAATTCATATTGTAACTGAAAGTAGAAACTCCCCCGATTACAACGGTATGTGTATTTTTTCCCTAGGCCATTCTGGTTAAGTGTTTGAAGCAGCAGAATTGCGAAATATATGTTGCCTTCTCAACCATTTCTTAGCTTCAAACTGCCATATCTCGGGAACGGATTGACCTAACCCAAAAATTCCTATTGCATCTGAAAGTAGAAACTCGCCCGATTACAACGGTATGTGTATTTTTTCCCTAGGCCATTCCGGTTAAGCGTTTGTAGCAGCAGAAGTGCGAAAAATTTGTTGTCTTGTCAACCATTTCTTAGCTTCAAAGTCCCATATCTCGGGACCGGATTGACCTAACCCAAAAATTCCTATTGTAACTGAAAGTAGAAACTCGCCCGATTACAACGGTATGTGTATTTTTTCCCTAGGCCATTCTGGTTAAGTGTTTGAAGCAGCACAATTGCGAAAAATTTGTTGCCTTCTCAACCATTTCTTGGCTTCAAACTCCCATATCTCGCGAACGGATTGACTTAACCCAAAAATTCCTGCTGCATTTGAAAGTAGAAAATCGCCCGATTACAACGGTATGTATATTTTTTCCCTAGACCGTTCTGGTTATGCGATTGGAGCAGCAGAAGTGCGAAAAATTTGTTGCCTCCTCAACCATTTCTTAGCTTCAAACTGCCATATCTCGGGAACGGATTGACCTAACCCAAAAATTCATATTGTAACTGAAAGTAGAAACTCGCCCGATTACAACGGTATGTGTATTTTTTCCTTAGGCCATTCTGGTTAAGCGTTTGGAGCAGCAGAATTGCGAAAAATTTTTTGCCTTCTCAACCATTTCTTGTCTTCAAACTCCCATATCTCGCTAACGGATCGACCTAACCCAAAAATTCCGGTTGCATCTGAAAGTAGAAACTCGCCCGATTACAACGGTATGTGTATTTTATCCCTAGGCCATTCTGGTTAAGCGTTTGGAGCAGCAGAATGGCGAAAAATTTTTTGCCTTCTCAATCATTTCTTGTCTTCAATCTCCCATATCTCGCGAACGGATTGACCTAACCCAAAAATTCCTGCTGCATTTGAAAGTAGAAAATCGCCCGATTACAACGGTATGTGTATTTTTTCCCTAGGCCATTCTGGTTAAGCGTTTGTAGCAGCAGAAGTGCGAAAAATTTGTTGTCTTGTCAACCATTTCTTAGCTTCAAAGTCCCATATCTCGGGACCGGATTGACCTAACCCAAAAATTCCTATTGTAACTGAAACTAGAAACTCGCCCGATTACAACGGTATGTGTATTTTTTCCCTAGGCCATTCTAGTTAAGTGTTTGAAGCAGCACAATTGCGAAAAATTTGTTGCCTTCTCAACCATTTCTTGGCTTCAAACTCCCATATCTCGCGAACGGATTGACCTAACCCAAAAATTCCTGCTGCATTTGAAAGTAGAAAATCGCCCGATTACAACGGTATGTATATTTTTTCCCTAGGCCATTCTGGTTAACCGTTTGGAGCAGCAGAAGTGCGAAAAATTTGTTGTCTTGTCAACCATTTGTTAGCTTCAAAGTCCCATATCTCGCGAACGGATTGACCTAACCCAAAAATTCCTATTGTAACTGAAAGTAGAAACTCGCCCGATTACAACGGTATGTGTATTTTTTCCCTAAGCCATTCTAGTTAAGTGTTTGAAGCAGCAGAATTGCGAAATTTATGTTGCCTTCTCAACCATTTCTTGGCTTCAAACTCCCATATCTCGCGAACGGAAAGACCTAACCCAAAAATTCCTATTGCATCTGAAAGTAGAAACTCGCCCGATTACAACGGTATGTATATTTTTTCCCTAGGACATTCTGGTTAAGCGTTTGGAGCAGCAGTATTGCGAAAAATTTTTTGCCATCTCAACCATTTCCTGGCTTCAAGCTCCCATATCTCGCGAACTGATTGACATAACCGAAAAATTCCTGTTGCATCTGAAAGTAGAAACTCGCCCGATTACAACGGTATGTGTATTTTTTCCCTAGGCCATTCTGGTTAAGCGTTTGTAGCAGCAGAAGAGCGAAAAATTTGTTGTCTTGTCAACCATTTCTTAGCTTCAAAGTCCCATATCTCGGGACCGGATTGACCTAACCCAAAAATTCCTATTGTAACTGAAAGTAGAAACTCGCCCGATTACAACGGTATGTGTATTTTTTCCCTAGGCCATTCTGGTTAAGTGTTTGAAGCAGCACAATTGCGAAAAATTTGTTGCCTTCTCAACCATTTCTTGGCTTCAAACTCCCATATCTCGCGAACGGATTGACCTAACCCAAAAATTCCTATTGCATCTGGAAGTAGAAACTCGCCCGATTACAACGGTATGTATATTTTTTCCCTAGGCCATTCTGGTTAAGCGCTTGGAGCAGCAGAAGTGCGAAAAATTTGTTGTCTTGTCAACCATTTGTTAGCTTCAAAGTCCCATATCTCGCGAACGGATTGACCTAACCCAAAAATTCCTATTGTAACTGAAAGTAGAAACTCCCCCGATTACAACGGTATGTGTATTTTTTCCCTAGGCCATTCTGGTTAAGTGTTTGAAGCAGCAGAATTGCGAAATATATGTTGCCTTCTCAACCATTTCTTAGCTTCAAACTCCCATATCTCGCGAACGGATTGACCTAACCCAAAAATTCCTATTGCATCTGAAAGTAGAAACTCGCCCGATTACAACGGTATGAGTATTTTTTCCCTAGGCCATTCTGGTTAAGCGTTTGGAGCAGCAGTATTGCGAAAAATTTTTTGCCCTCTCAACCATTTCTTGGCTTCAAGCTCCCACATCTCGCGAACTGATTGACATAACCGAAAAATTCCTGTTGCATCTGAAAGTAGAAACTCGCCCGATTACAGCGGTATGGGTATTTTTTCCCTAGGCCGTTCTGGTTATGCGATTGGAGCAGCAGAAGTGCGAAAAATTTGTTGCCTTCTCAACCATTTCTTAGCTTCAAACTGCCATATCTCGGGAACGGATTGACCTAACCCAAAAATTCATATTGTAACTGAAAGTAGAAACTCGCCCGATTACAACGGTATGTGTATTTTTTCCTTAGGCCATTCTGGTTAAGCGTTTGGAGCAGCAGAATTGCGAAAAATTTTTTGCCTTCTCAACCATTTCTTGTCTTCAAACTCCCATATCTCGCTAACGGATCGACCTAACCCAAAAATTCCGGTTGCATCTGAAAGTAGAAACTCGCCCGATTACAACGGTATGTGTATTTTTTCCCTAGGCCATTCTGGTTAAGCGTTTGTAGCAGCAGAAGAGCGAAAAATTTGTTGTCTTGTCAACCATTTCTTAGCTTCAAAGTCCCATATCTCGGGACCGGATTGACCTAACCCAAAAATTCCTATTGTAACTGAAAGTAGAAACTCGCCCGATTACAACGGTATGTGTATTTTTTCCCTGGGCCATTCTGGTTAAGTGTTTGAAGCAGCACAATTGCGCAAAATTTGTTGCCTTCTCAACCATTTCTTGGCTTCAAACTCCCATATCTCGCGAACGGATTGACCTAACCCAAAAATTCCTATTGCATCTGGAAGTAGAAACTCGCCCGATTACAACGGTATGTATATTTTTTCCCTAGGCCATTCTGGTTAAGCGCTTGGAGCAGCAGAAGTGCGAAAAATTTGTTGTCTTGTCAACCATTTGTTAGCTTGAAAGTCCCATATCTCGCGAACGGATTGACCTAACCCAAAAATTCCTATTGTAACTGAAAGTAGAAACTCCCCCGATTACAACGGTATGTGTATTTTTTCCCTAGGCCATTCTGGTTAAGTGTTTGAAGCAGCAGAATTGCGAAATATATGTTGCCTTCTCAACCATTTCTTAGCTTCAAACTCCCATATCTCGCGAACGGATTGACCTAACCCAAAAATTCCTACTGCATCTGAAAGTAGAAACTCGCCCGATTACAACGGTATGAGTATTTTTTCCCTAGGCCATTCTGGTTAAGCGTTTGGAGCAGCAGTATTGCGAAAAATTTTTTGCCTTCTCAACCATTTCTTGGCTTCAAGCTCCCACATCTCGCGAACTGATTGACATAACCGAAAAATTCCTGTTGCATCTGAAAGTAGAAACTCGCCCGATTACAGCGGTATGGGTATTTTTTCCCTAGGCCGTTCTGGTTATGCGATTGGAGCAGCAGAAGTGCGAAAAATTTGTTGCCTTCTCAACCATTTCTTAGCTTCAAACTGCCATATCTCGGGAACGGATTGACCTAACCCAAAAATTCATATTGTAACTGAAAGTAGAAACTCGCCCGATTACAACGGTATGTGTATTTTTTCCTTAGGCCATTCTGGTTAAGCGTTTGGAGCAGCAGAATTGCGAAAAATTTTTTGCCTTCTCAACCATTTCTTGTCTTCAAACTCCCATATCTCGCTAACGGATCGACCTAACCCAAAAATTCCGGTTGCATCTGAAAGTAGAAACTCGCCCGATTACAACGGTATGTGTATTTTATCCCTAGGCCATTCTGGTTAAGCGTTTGGAGCAGCAGAATGGCGAAAAATTTTTTGCCTTCTCAATCATTTCTTGTCTTCAATCTCCCATATCTCGCGAACGGATTGACCTAACCCAAAAATTCCTGCTGCATTTGAAAGTAGAAAATCGCCCGATTACAACGGTATGTGTATTTTTTCCCTAGGCCATTCTGGTTAAGCGTTTGAAGCAACAGAATTGCGAAAAATTTTTTGCCTTCTCAACCATTTCGTGGCTTCAAACTCCCATATCTCGCGAACGGATTGACCTAACCCAAAAATTCCTATTGCATCTGAAAGTAGAAACTCGCCCGATTACAACGGTATGTGTATTTTTTCCCTAGGCCATTCTGGTTAAGCGTTTGTAGCAGCAGAAGTGCGAAAAATTTGTTGTCTTGTCAACCATTTCTTAGCTTCAAAGTCCCATATCTCGGGACCGGATTGACCTAACCCAAAAATTCCTATTGTAACTGAAAGTAGAAACTCGCCCGATTACAACGGTATGTGTATTTTTTCCCTAGGCCATTCTGGTTAAGTGTTTGAAGCAGCACAATTGCGAAAAATTTGTTGCCTTCTCAACCATTTCTTGGCTTCAAACTCCCATATCTCGCGAACGGATTGACCTAACCCAAAAATTCCTGCTGCATTTGAAAGTAGAAAATCGCCCGATTACAACGGTATGTATATTTTTTCCCTAGACCGTTCTGGTTATGCGATTGGAGCAGCAGAAGTGCGAAAAATTTGTAGCCTCCTCAACCATTTCTTAGCTTCAAACTGCCATATCTCGGGAACGGATTGACCTAACCCAAAAATTCATATTGTAACTGAAAGTAGAAACTCGCCCGATTACAACGGTATGTGTATTTTTTCCTTAGGCCATTCTGGTTAAGCGTTTGGAGCAGCAGAATTGCGAAAAATTTTTTGCCTTCTCAACCATTTCTTGTCTTCAAACTCCCATATCTCGCTAACGGATCGACCTAACCCAAAAATTCCGGTTGCATCTGAAAGTAGAAACTCGCCCGATTACAACGGTATGTGTATTTTATCCCTAGGCCATTCTGGTTAAGCGTTTGGAGCAGCAGAATGGCGAAAAATTTTTTGCCTTCTCAATCATTTCTTGTCTTCAATCTCCCATATCTCGCGAACGGATTGACCTAACCCAAAAATTCCTGCTGCATTTGAAAGTAGAAAATCGCCCGATTACAACGGTATGTGTATTTTTTCCCTAGGCCATTCTGGTTAAGCGTTTGAAGCAACAGAATTGCGAAAAATTTTTTGCCTTCTCAACCATTTCTTGGCTTCAAACTCCCATATCTCGCGAACGGATTGACATAACCCAAAAATTCCTATTGCATCTGAAAGTAGAAACTCGCCCGATTACAACGCTATGTGTATTTTTTCCCTAGGCCATTCTGGTTAAGCGTTTGTAGCAGCAGAAGTGCGAAAAATTTGTTGTCTTGTCAACCATTTCTTAGCTTCAAAGTCCCATATCTCGGGACCGGATTGACCTAACCCAAAAATTCCTATTGTAACTGAAAGTAGAAACTCGCCCGATTACAACGGTATGTGTATTTTTTCCCTAGGCCATTCTGGTTAAGTGTTTGAAGCAGCACAATTGCGAAAAATTTGTTGCCTTCTCAACCATTTCTTGGCTTCAAACTCCCATATCTCGCGAACGGATTGACCTAACCCAAAAATTCCTGCTGCATTTGAAAGTAGAAAATCGCCCGATTACAACGGTATGTATATTTTTTCCCTAGGCCATTCTGGTTAAGCGTTTGGAGCAGCAGAAGTGCGAAAAATTTGTTGTCTTGTCAACCATTTGTTAGCTTCAAAGTCCCATATCTCGCGAACGGATTGACCTAACCCAAAAATTCCTATTGTAACTGAAAGTAGAAACTCGCCCGATTACAACGGTATGTGTATTTTTTCCCTAAGCCATTCTAGTTAAGTGTTTGAAGCAGCAGAATTGCGAAATTTATGTTGCCTTCTCAACCATTTCTTGGCTTCAAACTCCCATATCTCGCGAACGGAAAGACCTAACCCAAAAATTCCTATTGCATCTGAAAGTAGAAACTCGCCCGATTACAGCGGTATGTGTATTTTTTCCCTAGGCCATTCTGGTTAAGCGTTTGAACCAGCAGAATTGCGAAACATTTTTTGCCTTCTCAACCATTTCTTGGCTTCAAACTCCCATATCTCGCGAACAGATTGACCTAACCCAAAAATTCCTATTGCATCTGAAAGTAGAAACTCGCCCGATTACAACGGTATGTGTATTTTTTCCCTAGGCCATTCTGGTTAAGCGTTTGGAGCAGCAGTATTGCGAAAAATTTTTTGCCTTCTCAACCATTTCTTGGCTTCAAGCTCCCATATCTCGCGAACTGATTGACATAACCGAAAAATTCCTGTTGCATCTGAAAGTAGAAACTCGCCCGGTTACAGCGGTATGGGTATTTTTTCCCTAGGCCGTTCTGGTTATACGATTGCAGCAGCAGAAGTGCGAAAAATTTGTTGCCTTCTCAACCATTTCTTAGCTTCAAACTCCCATATCTCGGGTACGGATTGACCTAACCCAAAAATTCCTATTGCATCTGAAAGTAGAAACTCGCCCGATTACAACGGTATGTATATTTTTTCCCTAGGCCATTCTGGTTAAGCGCTTGGAGCAGCAGAAGTGCGAAAAATTTGTTGTCTTGTCAACCATTTCTTAGATTCAAAGTTCCATATCTCGCGAACGGATTGATCTAACCCAAAAATTCCCATTGTAACTGAAAGTAGAAACTCGCCCGATTACAACGGTGTTTACATTTTTTCCCTAGGCCATTCTGGTTAAGCGCTTGAAGCAGCAGAATTGCGAAAAATTTTTTGCCTTCTCAACCATTTCTTGGCTTCAAACTCCCATATATCGCGAACGGATTAACCTAACCCAAAAATTCCGGTTGCATCTGAAAGTAGAAACTCGCCCGATTACAACGGTGTGTGTACTTTTTCCCTAGGCCATTCTGGTTAAGCGATTGTAGCAGCAGAAGTGCGAAAAATTTGTTGTCTTGTCAACCATTTCTTAGCTTCAAAGTCCCATATCTCGGGAACGGATTGACCTAACCCAAAAATTCCTATTGTAACTGAAAGTAGAAACTCGCCCGATTACAAGGGTATGTGTATTTTTTCCCTAGGCCATTCTGGTTAAGTGTTTGAAGCAGCACAATTGCGAAAAATTTGTTGCCTTCTCAACCATTTCTTGGCTTCAAACTCCCATATCTCGCGAACGGATTGACCTAACCCAAAAATTCCGGTTGCATCGGAAAGTAGAAACTCGCCCGATTACAACGGTATGTGTATTTTTTCCCTAGGCCATTCTGGTTAAGCGTTTGGAGCAGCAGAATTGCGAAAAATTTTTTGCCTTCTCAATCATTTCTTGTCTTCAATCTCCCATATCTCGCGAACGGATTGACCTAACACAAAAATTCCTATTGTAACTGAAAGTAGAAACTCGCCCGATTACAACGGTATGTGTATTTTTTCCCTAGGCCATTCTGGTTAAGCGTTTGAAGCAGCAGAACTGCGAAAAATTTTTTGCCTTCTCAACCATTTCTTGGCTTCAAACTCCCATATCTCGCGAACGGATTGACCTAACCCAAAAATTCCTATTGCATCTGAAAGTAGAAACTCGCCCGATTACAGCGGTATGTGTATTTTTTCCCTAGGCCATTCTGGTTAAGCGTTTGAACCAGCAGAATTGCGAAACATTTTTTGCCTTCTCAACCATTTCTTGGCTTCAAACTCCCATATCTCGCGAACAGATTGACCTAACCCAAAAATTCCTATTGCATCTGAAAGTAGAAACTCGCCCGATTACAACGGTATGTGTATTTTTTCCCTAGGCCATTCTGGTTAAGCGTTTGGAGCAGCAGTATTGCGAAAAATTTTTTGCCTTCTCAACCATTTCTTGGCTTCAAGCTCCCATATCTCGCGAACTGATTGACATAACCGAAAAATTCCTGTTGCATCTGAAAGTAGAAACTCGCCCGGTTACAGCGGTATGGGTATTTTTTCCCTAGGCCGTTCTGGTTATACGATTGCAGCAGCAGAAGTGCGAAAAATTTGTTGCCTTCTCAACCATTTCTTAGCTTCAAACTCCCATATCTCGGGTACGGATTGACCTAACCCAAAAATTCCTATTGCATCTGAAAGTAGAAACTCGCCCGATTACAACGGTATGTATATTTTTTCCCTAGGCCATTCTGGTTAAGCGCTTGGAGCAGCAGAAGTGCGAAAAATTTGTTGTCTTGTCAACCATTTCTTAGATTCAAAGTTCCATATCTCGCGAACGGATTGATCTAACCCAAAAATTCCCATTGTAACTGAAAGTAGAAACTCGCCCGATTACAACGGTGTGTACATTTTTTCCCTAGGCCATTCTGGTTAAGCGCTTGAAGCAGCAGAATTGCGAAAAATTTTTTGCCTTCTCAACCATTTCTTGGCTTCAAACTCCCATATATCGCGAACGGATTAATCTAACCCAAAAATTCCGGTTGCATCTGAAAGTAGAAACTCGCCCGATTAGAACGGTGTGTGTACTTTTTCCCTAGGCCATTCTGGTTAAGCGATTGTAGCAGCAGAAGTGCGAAAAATTTGTTGTCTTGTCAACCATTTCTTAGCTTCAAAGTCCCATATCTCGGGAACGGATTGACCTAACCCAAAAATTCCTATTGTAACTGAAAGTAGAAACTCGCCCGATTACAAGGGTATGTGTATTTTTTCCCTAGGCCATTCTGGTTAAGTGTTTGAAGCAGCACAATTGCGAAAAATTTGTTGCCTTCTCAACCATTTCTTGGCTTCAAACTCCCATATCTCGCGAACGGATTGACCTAACCCAAAAATTCCGGTTGCATCGGAAAGTAGAAACTCGCCCGATTACAACGGTATGTGTATTTTTTCCCTAGGCCATTCTGGATAAGCGTTTGGAGCAGCAGAATTGCGAAAAATTTTTTGCCTTCTCAATCATTTCTTGTCTTCAATCTCCCATATCTCGCGAACGGATTGACCTAACCCAAAAATTCCTATTGCATCTGGAAGTAGAAACTCGCCCGATTACAACGGTATGTATATTTTTTCCCTAGGCCATTCTGGTTAAGCGTTTGGAGCAGCAGTATTGCGAAAAATTTTTTGCCTTGTCAACCATTTCTTGGCTTCAAGCTCCCATATCTCGCGAACTGATTGACATAACCGAAAAATTCCTGTTGCATCTGAAAGTAGAAACTCGCCCGATTACAGCGGTATGGGTATTTTTTCCCTAGGCCGTTCTGGTTATGCGATTGGAGCAGCAGAAGTGCGAAAAATTTGTTGCCTTCTCAACCATTTCTTAGCTTCAAACTGCCATATCTCGGGAACGGATTGACCTAACCCAAAAATTCATATTGTAACTGAAAGTAGAAACTCGCCCGATTACAACGGTATGTGTATTTTTTCCTTAGGCCATTCTGGTTAAGCGTTTGGAGCAGCAGAATTGCGAAAAATTTTTTGCCTTCTCAACCATTTCTTGTCTTCAAACTCCCATATCTCGCTAACGGATCGACCTAACCCAAAAATTCCGGTTGCATCTGAAAGTAGAAACTCGCCCGATTACAACGGTATGTGTATTTTATCCCTAGGCCATTCTGGTTAAGCGTTTGGAGCAGCAGAATGGCGAAAAATTTTTTGCCTTCTCAATCATTTCTTGTCTTCAATCTCCCATATCTCGCGAACGGATTGACCTAACCCAAAAATTCCTGCTGCATTTGAAAGTAGAAAATCGCCCGATTACAACGGTATGTGTATTTTTTCCCTAGGCCATTCTGGTTAAGCGTTTGAAGCAACAGAATTGCGAAAAATTTTTTGCCTTCTCAACCATTTCGTGGCTTCAAACTCCCATATCTCGCGAACGGATTGACCTAACCCAAAAATTCCTATTGCATCTGAAAGTAGAAACTCGCCCGATTACAACGGTATGTGTATTTTTTCCCTAGGCCATTCTGGTTAAGCGTTTGTAGCAGCAGAAGTGCGAAAAATTTGTTGTCTTGTCAACCATTTCTTAGCTTCAAAGTCCCATATCTCGGGACCGGATTGACCTAACCCAAAAATTCCTATTGTAACTGAAAGTAGAAACTCGCCCGATTACAACGGTATGTGTATTTTTTCCCTAGGCCATTCTGGTTAAGTGTTTGAAGCAGCACAATTGCGAAAAATTTGTTGCCTTCTCAACCATTTCTTGGCTTCAAACTCCCATATCTCGCGAACGGATTGACCTAACCCAAAAATTCCTGCTGCATTTGAAAGTAGAAAATCGCCCGATTACAACGGTATGTATATTTTTTCCCTAGACCGTTCTGGTTATGCGATTGGAGCAGCAGAAGTGCGAAAAATTTGTTGCCTCCTCAACCATTTCTTAGCTTCAAACTGCCATATCTCGGGAACGGATTGACCTAACCCAAAAATTCATATTGTAACTGAAAGTAGAAACTCGCCCGATTACAACGGTATGTGTATTTTTTCCTTAGGCCATTCTGGTTAAGCGTTTGGAGCAGCAGAATTGCGAAAAATTTTTTGCCTTCTCAACCATTTCTTGTCTTCAAACTCCCATATCTCGCTAACGGATCGACCTAACCCAAAAATTCCGGTTGCATCTGAAAGTAGAAACTCGCCCGATTACAACGGTATGTGTATTTTATCCCTAGGCCATTCTGGTTAAGCGTTTGGAGCAGCAGAATGGCGAAAAATTTTTTGCCTTCTCAATCATTTCTTGTCTTCAATCTCCCATATCTCGCGAACGGATTGACCTAACCCAAAAATTCCTGCTGCATTTGAAAGTAGAAAATCGCCCGATTACAACGGTATGTGTATTTTTTCCCTAGGCCATTCTGGTTAAGCGTTTGTAGCAGCAGAAGTGCGAAAAATTTGTTGTCTTGTCAACCATTTCTTAGCTTCAAAGTCCCATATCTCGGGACCGGATTGACCTAACCCAAAAATTCCTATTGTAACTGAAAGTAGAAACTCGCCCGATTACAACGGTATGTGTATTTTTTCCCTAAGCCATTCTAGTTAAGTGTTTGAAGCAGCAGAATTGCGAAATTTATGTTGCCTTCTCAACCATTTCTTGGCTTCAAACTCCCATATCTCGCGAACGGAAAGACCTAACCCAAAAATTCCTATTGCATCTGAAAGTAGAAACTCGCCCGATTACAACGGTATGTATATTTTTTCCCTAGGACATTCTGGTTAAGCGTTTGGAGCAGCAGTATTGCGAAAAATTTTTTGCCATCTCAACCATTTCCTGGCTTCAAGCTCCCATATCTCGCGAACTGATTCACATAACCGAAAAATTCCTGTTGCATCTGAAAGTAGAAACTCGCCCGATTACAACGGTATGTGTATTTTTTCCCTAGGCCATTCTGGTTAAGCGTTTGTAGCAGCAGAAGAGCGAAAAATTTGTTGTCTTGTCAACCATTTCTTAGCTTCAAAGTCCCATATCTCGGGACCGGATTGACCTAACCCAAAAATTCCTATTGTAACTGAAAGTAGAAACTCGCCCGATTACAACGGTATGTGTATTTTTTCCCTAGGCCATTCTGGTTAAGTGTTTGAAGCAGCACAATTGCGAAAAATTTGTTGCCTTCTCAACCATTTCTTGGCTTCAAACTCCCATATCTCGCGAACGGATTGACCTAACCCAAAAATTCCTATTGCATCTGGAAGTAGAAACTCGCCCGATTACAACGGTATGTATATTTTTTCCCTAGGCCATTCTGGTTAAGCGCTTGGAGCAGCAGAAGTGCGAAAAATTTGTTGTCTTGTCAACCATTTGTTAGCTTCAAAGTCCCATATCTCGCGAACGGATTGACCTAACCCAAAAATTCCTATTGTAACTGAAAGTAGAAACTCCCCCGATTACAACGGTATGTGTATTTTTTCCCTAGGCCATTCTGGTTAAGTGTTTGAAGCAGCAGAATTGCGAAATATATGTTGCCTTCTCAACCATTTCTTAGCTTCAAACTCCCATATCTCGCGAACGGATTGACCTAACCCAAAAATTCCTATTGCATCTGAAAGTAGAAACTCGCCCGATTACAACGGTATGAGTATTTTTTCCCTAGGCCATTCTGGTTAAGCGTTTGGAGCAGCAGTATTGCGAAAAATTTTTTGCCCTCTCAACCATTTCTTGGCTTCAAGCTCCCACATCTCGCGAACTGATTGACATAACCGAAAAATTCCTGTTGCATCTGAAAGTAGAAACTCGCCCGATTACAGCGGTATGGGTATTTTTTCCCTAGGCCGTTCTGGTTATGCGATTGGAGCAGCAGAAGTGCGAAAAATTTGTTGCCTTCTCAACCATTTCTTAGCTTCAAACTGCCATATCTCGGGAACGGATTGACCTAACCCAAAAATTCATATTGTAACTGAAAGTAGAAACTCGCCCGATTACAACGGTATGTGTATTTTTTCCTTAGGCCATTCTGGTTAAGCGTTTGGAGCAGCAGAATTGCGAAAAATTTTTTGCCTTCTCAACCATTTCTTGTCTTCAAACTCCCATATCTCGCTAACGGATCGACCTAACCCAAAAATTCCGGTTGCATCTGAAAGTAGAAACTCGCCCGATTACAACGGTATGTGTATTTTTTCCCTAGGCCATTCTGGTTAAGCGTTTGTAGCAGCAGAAGAGCGAAAAATTTGTTGTCTTGTCAACCATTTCTTAGCTTCAAAGTCCCATATCTCGGGACCGGATTGACCTAACCCAAAAATTCCTATTGTAACTGAAAGTAGAAACTCGCCCGATTACAACGGTATGTGTATTTTTTCCCTGGGCCATTCTGGTTAAGTGTTTGAAGCAGCACAATTGCGAAAAATTTGTTGCCTTCTCAACCATTTCTTGGCTTCAAACTCCCATATCTCGGGAACGGATTGACCTAACCCAAAAATTCCTATTGCATCTGGAAGTAGAAACTCGCCCGATTACAACGGTATGTATATTTTTTCCCTAGGCCATTCTGGTTAAGCGCTTGGAGCAGCAGAAGTGCGAAAAATTTGTTGTCTTGTCAACCATTTGTTAGCTTCAAAGTCCCATATCTCGCGAACGGATTGACCTAACCCAAAAATTCCTATTGTAACTGAAAGTAGAAACTCCCCGATTACAACGGTATGTGTATTTTTTCCCTAGGCCATTCTGGTTAAGTGTTTGAAGCAGCAGAATTGCGAAATATATGTTGCCTTCTCAACCATTTCTTAGCTTCAAACCCCCATATCTCGCGAACGGATTGACCTAACCCAAAAATTCCTATTGCATCTGAAAGTAGAAACTCGCCCGATTACAACGGTATGAGCATTTTTTCCCTAGGCCATTCTGGTTAAGCGTTTGGAGCAGCAGTATTGCGAAAAATTTTTTGCCTTCTCAACCATTTCTTGGCTTCAAGCTCCCACATCTCGCGAACTGATTGACATAACCGAAAAATTCCTGTTGCATCTGAAAGTAGAAACTCGCCCGATTACAGCGGTATGGGTATTTTTTCCCTAGGCCGTTCTGGTTATGCGATTGGAGCAGCAGAAGTGCGAAAAATTTGTTGCCTTCTCAACCATTTCTTGTCTTCAAACTGCCATATCTCGGGAACGGATTGACCTAACCCAAAAATTCATATTGTAACTGAAAGTAGAAACTCGCCCGATTACAACGGTATGTGTATTTTTTCCTTAGGCCATTCTGGTTAAGCGTTTGGAGCAGCAGAATTGCGAAAAATTTTTTGCCTTCTCAACCATTTCTTGTCTTCAAACTCCCATATCTCGCTAACGGATCGACCTAACCCAAAAATTCCGGTTGCATCTGAAAGTAGAAACTCGCCCGATTACAACGGTATGTGTATTTTATCCCTAGGCCATTCTGGTTAAGCGTTTGGAGCAGCAGAATGGCGAAAAATTTTTTGCCTTCTCAATCATTTCTTGTCTTCAATCTCCCATATCTCGCGAACGGATTGACCTAACCCAAAAATTCCTGCTGCATTTGAAAGTAGAAAATCGCCCGATTACAACGGTATGTGTATTTTTTCCCTAGGCCATTCTGGTTAAGCGTTTGAAGCAACAGAATTGCGAAAAATTTTTTGCCTTCTCAACCATTTCGTGGCTTCAAACTCCCATATCTCGCGAACGGATTGACCTAACCCAAAAATTCCTATTGCATCTGAAAGTAGAAACTCGCCCGATTACAACGGTATGTGTATTTTTTCCCTAGGCCATTCTGGTTAAGCGTTTGTAGCAGCAGAAGTGCGAAAAATTTGTTGTCTTGTCAACCATTTCTTAGCTTCAAAGTCCCATATCTCGGGACCGGATTGACCTAACCCAAAAATTCCTATTGTAACTGAAAGTAGAAACTCGCCCGATTACAACGGTATGTGTATTTTTTCCCTAGGCCATTCTGGTTAAGTGTTTGAAGCAGCACAATTGCGAAAAATTTGTTGCCTTCTCAACCATTTCTTGGCTTCAAACTCCCATATCTCGCGAACGGATTGACCTAACCCAAAAATTCCTGCTGCATTTGAAAGTAGAAAATCGCCCGATTACAACGGTATGTATATTTTTTCCCTAGACCGTTCTGGTTATGCGATTGGAGCAGCAGAAGTGCGAAAAATTTGTAGCCTCCTCAACCATTTCTTAGCTTCAAACTGCCATATCTCGGGAACGGATTGACCTAACCCAAAAATTCATATTGTAACTGAAAGTAGAAACTCGCCCGATTACAACGGTATGTGTATTTTTTCCTTAGGCCATTCTGGTTAAGCGTTTGGAGCAGCTGAAGTGCGAAAAATTTGTTGCCTTCTCAACCATTTCTTGGCTTCAAACTCCCATATCTCGCGAACGGAAAGACCTAACCCAAAAATTCCTATTGCATCTGAAAGTAGAAACTCGCCCGATTACAACGGTATGTATATTTTTTCCCTAGGACATTCTGGTTAAGCGTTTGGAGCAGCAGTATTGCGAAAAATTTTTTGCCATCTCAACCATTTCCTGGCTTCAAGCTCCCATATCTCGCGAACTGATTGACATAACCGAAAAATTCCTGTTGCATCTGAAAGTAGAAACTCGCCCGATTACAGCGGTATGGGTATTTTTTCCCTAGGCCGTTCTGGTTATGCGTTTGGAGCAGCAGTATTGCGAAAAATTTTTTGCCTTCTCAACCATTTCCTGGCTTCAAGCTCCCATATCTCGCGAACTGATTGACAAAACCGAAAAATTCCTGTTGCATCTGAAAGTAGAACCTCGCCCGATTACAGCGGTATGTGTATTTTTTCCCTAGGCCATTCTGGTTAAGCGTTTGAAGCAGCAGAATTGCGAAAAATTTTTTGCCTTCTCAACCATTTCTTGGCTTCAAACTCCCATATCTCGCGAACGGATTGACCTAACCCAAAAATTCATATTGTAACTGAAAGTAGAAACTCGCCCGATTACAACGGTATGTGTATTTTCTCCTTAGGCCATTCTGGTTAAGCGTTTGGTGCACCAGAATTGCGAAAAATTTTATGCCTTCTCAACCATTTCTTGGCTTCAAACTCCCATATCTCGCGAACGGATAGACCTAACCCAAAAATTCCTATTGCATCTGAAAGTAGAAACTCGCCCGATTACAACGGTATGTGTATTTTTTCCCTAGGCCATTCTGGTTAAGCGCTTGAAGCAGCAGAATTACGAAAAATTTTTTGCCTTCTCAACCATTTCTTGGCTTCAAACTCCCATATCTCGCGAACAGATTGACCTAACCCAAATATTCCTGTTGCATCTGAAAGTAGAAACTCGCCCGATTACAGCGGTATGTGTATTTTTTCTCTAGGCCATTCTGGTTAAGCGTTTGGAGCAGCAGAATTGCGAAACATTTTCGCCTTCTCAACCATTTCTTGGCTTCAAACTCCCATATCTCGCGAACAGATTGACCTAACCCAAAAATTCCTATTGCATCTGAAAGTAGACACTCGCCCGATTACAACGCTATGTGTATTTTTTCCCTAGGCCATTCTGGTTAAGCGTTTGGAGCAGCAGAATTGCGTAAAATTTTTTGCCTTCTCAACCATTTCTTGGCTTCAAGCTCCCATATCTCGCGAACTGATTGACATAACCGAAAAATTCCTGTTGCATCTGAAAGTAGGAACTCGCCCGATTACAGCGGTATGGGTATTTTTTCCCTAGGCCATTCTGGTTAAGCGTTTGGAGCAGCAGAATTGCGAAAAATTGGTTGTCTTCTCAACCATTTCTTAGTTTCTCACTCTCATATCTCGCGAACGGATTGACCTAACCCAAAAATTCCTATTGCATTTGAAAGTAGAAACTCGCCCGATTACAACGGTATGTGTATTTTTTCCCTAGCCCTTTCTGTTTAAGCGTTTGGAGCAGCAGAATTGCGAAAAATTTGTTGTCTTGTCCACTACTTCTTAGCTTCAAAGTCCCATATCTCGCGAACGGATTGACCTCACCCAAAAATTCCTATTGCATTTGAAAGTAGAAACTCGCCCGATTACAACGGTATGTGTATTTTTTCCCTAGGCCATTCTGGTTAAGCGTTTGAAGCAGCAGAATTGCGAAAAATTTTTTGCCTTCTCAACCATTTCTTGGCTTCAAACACCCATATATCGCGAACGGATTGACCTAACCCAAAAATTCCTATTGCATCTGAAAGTAGGAACTCGCCCGATTACAACGGTATGTGTATTTTTTCCCTAGGCCATTCTGGTTAAGCGTTTGGAGCAGCAGAAGTGCGAAAAATTTGTTGCCTTCTCAACCATTTCTTGGCTTGAAACTCCCATATCTCGCGAACGGATTGACCTAACCCAAAAATTCCTATTACATCTGAAAGTAGAAACTCGCCCGATTAGGACGGTATGTGTATTTTTTCCCTAGGCCATTCTGGTTAAGCGTTTGGAGCAGCAGAATTGCGAAAAATTTGTTGACTTGTCCACCACTTCTTAGCTTCGAAGTCCCATATCTCGCGAACGGATTGACCTAACCCAAAAATTCCTATTGTAACTGAAAGTAGAAGCTCGCCCGATTACAATGGTATGTATATTTTTTCCCTAGGCCATTCTGGTTAAGCGTTTGGAGCAGCAGAATTGCGAAAAATTTGTTGTCTTGTCCACCACTTCTTAGCTTCGAAGTCCCATATCTCGCGAACGGATTGACCTAACCCAAAAATTCCTATTGTAACTGAAAGTAGAAGCTCGCCCTATTACAATGGTATGTATATTTTTTCCCTAGGCCATTCTGGTTGAGCGCTTGAAGCAGCAGAATTGCGAAAAATTTTTGCCTTCTCAACCATTTCTTGGCTTCAAACTCCCATATCTCGCGAACAGATTGACCTAACCCAAAAATTAATATTGCATCTGAAAGTAGAAACTCGCCCGATTACAACGGTATGTGTATTTTTTCCCTAGGCCATTCTGGTTAAGCGTTTGGAGCAGCAGTATTGCGAAAAATTTTTTGCCTTCTCAACAATTTCCTGGCTTCAAGCTCCCATATCTCGCGAACTGATTGACATAACCGAAAAATTCCTGTTGCATCTGAAAGTAGAAACTCGCCCGATTACAACGGTATGTGTATTTTTTCCCTAGGCCATTCTGGTTAAGCGTTTGTAGCAGCAGAAGAGCGAAAAATTTGTTGTCTTGTCAACCATTTCTTAGCTTCAAAGTCCCATATCTCGGGACCGGATTGACCTAACCCAAAAATTCCTATTGTAACTGAAAGTAGAAACTCGCCCGATTACAACGGTATGTGTATTTTTTCCCTAGGCCATTCTGGTTAAGTGTTTGAAGCAGCACAATTGCGAAAAATTTGTTGCCTTCTCAACCATTTCTTGGCTTCAAACTCCCATATCTCGCGAACGGATTGACCTAACCCAAAAATTCCTATTGCATCTGGAAGTAGAAACTCGCCCGATTACAACGGTATGTATATTTTTTCCCTAGGCCATTCTGGTTAAGCGCTTGGAGCAGCAGAAGTGCGAAAAATTTGTTGTCTTGTCAACCATTTGTTAGCTTCAAAGTCCCATATCTCGCGAACGGATTGACCTAACCCAAAAATTCCTATTGTAACTGAAAGTAGAAACTCCCCCGATTACAACGGTATGTGTATTTTTTCCCTAGGCCATTCTGGTTAAGTGTTTGAAGCAGCAGAATTGCGAAATATATGTTGCCTTCTCAACCATTTCTTAGCTTCAAACTCCCATATCTCGCGAACGGATTGACCTAACCCAAAAATTCCTATTGCATCTGAAAGTAGAAACTCGCCCGATTACAACGGTATGAGTATTTTTTCCCTAGGCCATTCTGGTTAAGCGTTTGGAGCAGCAGTATTGCGAAAAATTTTTTGCCCTCTCAACCATTTCTTGGCTTCAAGCTCCCACATCTCGCGAACTGATTGACATAACCGAAAAATTCCTGTTGCATCTGAAAGTAGAAACTCGCCCGATTACAGCGGTATGGGTATTTTTTCCCTAGGCCGTTCTGGTTATGCGATTGGAGCAGCAGAAGTGCGAAAAATTTGTTGCCTTCTCAACCATTTCTTAGCTTCAAACTGCCATATCTCGGGAACGGATTGACCTAACCCAAAAATTCATATTGTAACTGAAAGTAGAAACTCGCCCGATTACAACGGTATGTGTATTTTTTCCTTAGGCCATTCTGGTTAAGCGTTTGGAGCAGCAGAATTGCGAAAAATTTTTTGCCTTCTCAACCATTTCTTGTCTTCAAACTCCCATATCTCGCTAACGGATCGACCTAACCCAAAAATTCCGGTTGCATCTGAAAGTAGAAACTCGCCCGATTACAACGGTATGTGTATTTTTTCCCTAGGCCATTCTGGTTAAGCGTTTGTAGCAGCAGAAGAGCGAAAAATTTGTTGTCTTGTCAACCATTTCTTAGCTTCAAAGTCCCATATCTCGGGACCGGATTGACCTAACCCAAAAATTCCTATTGTAACTGAAAGTAGAAACTCGCCCGATTACAACGGTATGTGTATTTTTTCCCTGGGCCATTCTGGTTAAGTGTTTGAAGCAGCACAATTGCGAAAAATTTGTTGCCTTCTCAACCATTTCTTGGCTTCAAACTCCCATATCTCGGGAACGGATTGACCTAACCCAAAAATTCCTATTGCATCTGGAAGTAGAAACTCGCCCGATTACAACGGTATGTATATTTTTTCCCTAGGCCATTCTGGTTAAGCGCTTGGAGCAGCAGAAGTGCGAAAAATTTGTTGTCTTGTCAACCATTTGTTAGCTTCAAAGTCCCATATCTCGCGAACGGATTGACCTAACCCAAAAATTCCTATTGTAACTGAAAGTAGAAACTCCCCCGATTACAACGGTATGTGTATTTTTTCCCTAGGCCATTCTGGTTAAGTGTTTGAAGCAGCAGAATTGCGAAATATATGTTGCCTTCTCAACCATTTCTTAGCTTCAAACCCCCATATCTCGCGAACGGATTGACCTAACCCAAAAATTCCTATTGCATCTGAAAGTAGAAACTCGCCCGATTACAACGGTATGAGCATTTTTTCCCTAGGCCATTCTGGTTAAGCGTTTGGAGCAGCAGTATTGCGAAAAATTTTTTGCCTTCTCAACCATTTCTTGGCTTCAAGCTCCCACATCTCGCGAACTGATTGACATAACCGAAAAATTCCTGTTGCATCTGAAAGTAGAAACTCGCCCGATTACAGCGGTATGGGTATTTTTTCCCTAGGCCGTTCTGGTTATGCGATTGGAGCAGCAGAAGTGCGAAAAATTTGTTGCCTTCTCAACCATTTCTTAGCTTCAAACTGCCATATCTCGGGAACGGATTGACCTAACCCAAAAATTCATATTGTAACTGAAAGTAGAAACTCGCCCGATTACAACGGTATGTGTATTTTTTCCTTAGGCCATTCTGGTTAAGCGTTTGGAGCAGCAGAATTGCGAAAAATTTTTTGCCTTCTCAACCATTTCTTGTCTTCAAACTCCCATATCTCGCTAACGGATCGACCTAACCCAAAAATTCCGGTTGCATCTGAAAGTAGAAACTCGCCCGATTACAACGGTATGTGTATTTTATCCCTAGGCCATTCTGGTTAAGCGTTTGGAGCAGCAGAATGGCGAAAAATTTTTTGCCTTCTCAATCATTTCTTGTCTTCAATCTCCCATATCTCGCGAACGGATTGACCTAACCCAAAAATTCCTGCTGCATTTGAAAGTAGAAAATCGCCCGATTACAACGGTATGTGTATTTTTTCCCTAGGCCATTCTGGTTAAGCGTTTGAAGCAACAGAATTGCGAAAAATTTTTTGCCTTCTCAACCATTTCGTGGCTTCAAACTCCCATATCTCGCGAACGGATTGACCTAACCCAAAAATTCCTATTGCATCTGAAAGTAGAAACTCGCCCGATTACAACGGTATGTGTATTTTTTCCCTAGGCCATTCTGGTTAAGCGTTTGTAGCAGCAGAAGTGCGAAAAATTTGTTGCCTTCTCAACCATTTCTTGGCTTCAAACTCCCATATCTCGCGAACGGATTGACCTAACCCAAAAATTCCTGCTGCATTTGAAAGTAGAAAATCGCCCGATTACAACGGTATGTATATTTTTTCCCTAGACCGTTCTGGTTATGCGATTGGAGCAGCAGAAGTGCGAAAAATTTGTAGCCTCCTCAACCATTTCTTAGCTTCAAACTGCCATATCTCGGGAACGGATTGACCTAACCCAAAAATTCATATTGTAACTGAAAGTAGAAACTCGCCCGATTACAACGGTATGTGTATTTTTTCCTTAGGCCATTCTGGTTAAGCGTTTGGAGCAGCTGAAGTGCGAAAAATTTGTTGCCTTCTCAACCATTTCTTGGCTTCAAACTCCCATATCTCGCGAACGGAAAGACCTAACCCAAAAATTCCTATTGCATCTGAAAGTAGAAACTCGCCCGATTACAACGGTATGTATATTTTTTCCCTAGGACATTCTGGTTAAGCGTTTGGAGCAGCAGTATTGCGAAAAATTTTTTGCCATCTCAACCATTTCCTGGCTTCAAGCTCCCATATCTCGCGAACTGATTGACATAACCGAAAAATTCCTGTTGCATCTGAAAGTAGAAACTCGCCCGATTACAGCGGTATGGGTATTTTTTCCCTAGGCCGTTCTGGTTATGCGTTTGGAGCAGCAGTATTGCGAAAAATTTTTTGCCTTCTCAACCATTTCCTGGCTTCAAGCTCCCATATCTCGCGAACTGATTGACAAAACCGAAAAATTCCTTGTGCATCTGAAAGTAGAACCTCGCCCGATTACAGCGGTATGTGTATTTTTTCCCTAGGCCATTCTGGTTAAGCGTTTGAAGCAGCAGAATTGCGAAAAATTTTTTGCCTTCTCAACCATTTCTTGGCTTCAAACTCCCATATCTCGCGAACGGATTGACCTAACCCAAAAATTCATATTGTAACTGAAAGTAGAAACTCGCCCGATTACAACGGTATGTGTATTTTCTGCTTAGGCCATTCTGGTTAAGCGTTTGGTGCACCAGAATTGCGAAAAATTTTATGCCTTCTCAACCATTTCTTGGCTTCAAACTCCCATATCTCGCGAACGGATAGACCTAACCCAAAAATTCCTATTGCATCTGAAAGTAGAAACTCGCCCGATTACAACGGTATGTGTATTTTTTCCCTAGGCCATTCTGGTTAAGCGCTTTGAAGCAGCAGAATTACGAAAAATTTTTTGCCTTCTCAACCATTTCTTGGCTTCAAACTCCCATATCTCGCGAACAGATTGACCTAACCCAAATATTCCTGTTGCATCTGAAAGTAGAAACTCGCCCGATTACAGCGGTATGTGTATTTTTTTCTCTAGGCCATTCTGGTTAAGCGTTTTGGAGCAGCAGAATTGCGAAACATTTTCGCCCTTCTCAACCATTTCTTGGCTTCAAACTCCCATATCTCGCGAACAGATTGACCTAACCCAAAAATTCCAATTGCATCTGAAAAGTAGACACTCGCCCGATTACAACGCTTATGTGTATTTTTTCCCTAGGCCATTCTGGTTAAGCGTTTGGAGCAGCAGAATTGCGTAAAATTTTTTTGCCTTCTCAACCATTTCTTGCTTCAAGCTCCCATATCTCGCGAACTGATTGACATAACCGAAAAATTCTGTTGCCAAGTCTGAACAGTAGGAACTCGCCCGATTAACAAGCGATGATGGGGTATTTTTTCCATAGGGCCATTCTGGTTAAGCGTTTGGAAGCGGCAAGCAGGAATTGCGACAAAAATTGGGGTTGGCTTCTTCAACCATTTCTTAGTTTCCTCACTCTCTATATCTCTGCAGAACGGAATTGACCTACCCCAAAAAATTCCTATTGCATTTGAAAGTAGAAACTCGCCCGATTACAACGGTTATGTGGTATGTTTCCCTAGCCCCTTTCTGTTTAAAGCGTTTTGGAGCAGCAGAATGCGAAAAAATTTGTTGTCTTGTCCACTACTTCTTAGCTTCAAAGTCCCATATCTCGCGAACGGATTGACCTCACCCAAAAATTACCTATTGCATTTGAAAGTAAGAAACTCGCCCGATTACAACGGTATGTGTATTTTTTCCCCTAGGCCATTCTGTGTTAAGCGTTTGAAGCAGCAAGAATTGCGAATAAATTTTTTGCCTTCTCACACCCATTTCTTGGCCTTCAAACACCCATATATCGCGAACGGATTGACCTAACCAAAAATTCCTATTGCATCTGAAAGTAGGAACTCGCCCGATATACAACGGTATGTGTATTTTTCCCTAGGCCATTCTGGTAAGCGTTTGGAGCAGCAGACGTGCGAGAAAATTTGTTGCCTTCTGCAAACCATTTCTTGGCTTTGAAACTCCCTATCCTCGCGAACCGGATTGACCTAACCCAAAATATCACTAATTACATCTGAAAGTAGAAACTCGCCGATAGACGTATGTGTATTTTTTTTCCTAGGCCAATTATGGGTTAGCGATTGGAGCAGCAGAATGCGAAAAATTTGTTGACTTGTCCACCACCACTTCTTAGCTTCGAAAGTCCCCATATCTCGCGAACGGATTGACCTAACCCAAAAAATTCCTATTGTAACTGAAAGAATAGAAGCTCGCCCGATTACAGATGGTAATGTAATATTTTTTCCCTAGGCCATTTCTGGTTAGAAGCGTTGGAGCAGCAGAATTGCGAAAATAATTTGTTGTGTCTTGTCCACCACTTCTTAGCTTCGAAGTCCCATGATCTCGCGAACGGATTGACCTACCCAAAAATTCCTATTGTAACTGAAAGTAGAAGCTCGCCCTAATTACAATGGTATGTATGATTTTTTCCCCTAGGCCATTCTGGTTGAGCGCTTGAAGCAGCAGAATTGCGAAAATTTTTTGCCTTCTCAACATTTTCTTGCTTCAAACTCGCCCAGATCTCGCGAACAGATTGACCTAACCCCAAAAAATTAATATTGCATCTGAAAGTAGAAACTCGCCCGATTACAACGGTATGTGTAATTTTTTTCCCTAGGCCATTCTGGTTAAGCGTTTGGAGCAGCAGTATTGACGAAAATTTTGTGGCCTTCTCAACAATTTCCTGCTTCAAGCTCCCATAATTCTCGCGAACTGATTGACATAACGAAATTATTCCTGTTGCATCTGAAAGTAAGAAACTCGCCCGATTACAGCGTATGGGTATTTTTTCCCTAGGCCGTTCTGGTTAAGCGTTTGGAGCAGCAGAATGCGAAAAATTTTTTGCCTTTTCTCAATCATTTCTTGTCTTCAATCTCCCATATCTCGCGACGGATTGACCTAACGCCAAAAATTCTATTTGTAACTGAAAGTAGAAACTCGCCGATTACAACGGTATGTGTATTTTTTCCCTAGGCCATTCTGGTTAGGCGTTTGTAGCAGCAGAAGTGCGAAAAATTTGTTGTCTTGTCAACCATTTCTTAGCTTCAAAGTCCCATATCTCGGGACCGGATTGACCTAACCCAAAAATTCCTATTGTAACTGAAAGTAGAAACTCGCCCGATTACAACGGTATGTGTATTTTTTCCCCTAGGCCCAATTCTGGTTAAGTGATTGAAGCAGCACAATTGCGAAAATTTGTTGCCTTCTCAACCATTTCTTGGCTTCAAACTCCCATATCTCGCGAACGGATTGACCTAACCCAAAAATTCCTATGCATCTGGGA